>NC_063206.1:25081595-25101595 GCF_017589495.1 Alosa alosa | reverse complement strand
TGTGTGTGTGTGTAGGTATGCAGCACGGCTGATAGACGATGCCCTGTTTGCGGGTCAGGACCTTCAGAGTGATCGCTCCCTGCAGGCTCTAGTGGCCGGCCTGAAGGCCTACAGCACCTGGGAAAACTTGGCATGCCTTCAGGAGTGCCGCGAGTGCACAGGGGGCATGGTAAGCACTCTCTCTCTCTTTCTTTATATATATATATATATATATATATTTCTCTCTTTACTTTTCTGTGTGTGTGTGTGTGTGTGTGCATATCCTGATAATAATCAGTATGTAGACGATAACATCGGTCATTCAAACATTATAGATAATGTGTTGTTGCAGGGCTTGTTATTTTATAATCTGATAGAGTAGACCGTCTCTGTGTGGTTTTACTCAAGTTTGGGTATGTGTTTGGTGGCTGCCTTTTGAGGCCACTGAAACTTTCCATTCATTGTCTCACACACCTTCCAGTTGGTGTAATTACATGTTTGGATGTTGACACCAGTCTCATTGTACATTACGTACCTACAACTAAGAACGTCATATAACAAAAGAGCGTCAACTAAGAACATCATATAACAAAAAGCAATATTTACATATTTTGTCATGCATCACCAACTTTTACCAAATTATCTCACTTGAAAAGGAGACATTTTCATTTTTTTTTACGGTGAGAAACCGCAGCATCTGCACCTCAGCTCGGGAGTTTGTGTTCCTCTGAAGTCATACTTTTAACCCCATACCTGTGACATTTACCACTGTTAGTGCATATGTAACACCACAGGAGGTTTCCTCTGACTAGTTTGTGCATTTCTTTACATCCATAGAGTTTGACACATCAACACAGTTTTAGACATTCTACTCATCATCATCATCATCATCATCATCATATTGACATGGCAACACTCAGAAGCACCAACAAACAGACATGCACAGTCGCACACACATGCACACACACACACACACACACACACTGAATCGACACATTCATGTGAGACACATTCAAGCAATATGTTTAAGAGTCTTGTATTTTCCTAGGGCTTTATGATGGAGAACAGGATCCCAGCTCTGAAGTGCGACTCCGATGTCTTTGTGACATTTGAAGGAGACAATGTGGTCATGCTACAGGTAAAACACGTCTGTAAAGCCATGCACAGCCGCAGAACACAAAACCAGAACTTTGTTGTGTGCCGAGACAGACTCTAAAATCATGTCTCTGAAGTTCAAAACGTTTTATAGTTGTCATTTAAAATGTACAACATGCACACTAACTCAATGTGTGTCTTTTAAACTTCGCTTTGTGTGTTATGCCCGAAAGCTTAACCTTGCATCTTTTTCAGTCTACTACTACTTGTGTGTTGTTGGTGGTTTATTTTTTTTTTATTTGTGCTCCCCTCATAACTTAATAAGGACTGAGGCACAACCCATGATTGCCAAGCAACCAACAAATAACTGCAGCTCAGTCAGCGTAAAAGCAAAGTGACGGGGTAGCTGGATAGATCTTAGTATGCAGGTGGAGACTGATTTAATTTTACAGATCACCCCCCCTCCCCTCCCCTCCCCCTACCTTAGCAGTCTAGTAACAGGATTGTGATTACAGATATAAATGAGACATTTTTATGTTTTGTTTGATTTTTTTTTTGCGCTCAATTGGATTGGCAATAATAACATGTTTTAAGCCTGGAGCTGGTTATTAAATAACTGTCATGTAATTGGGGGCCCTTGTTGTGAGGCAGAGGGGAGAAAGAGTGCCTCTAGGCTGGACAGAACACTGGGCCTCACAGAGCACAGGCACTCTCACACAGGCTCGCCATTCACAGCCTGCTCAGGGAGGCCTCACACACACACACACACACACAGTGGGCTTTCTCTTCAAATTAGATTAGCCTCTTACATACAGAAAGAAATAATACAAACCATGGGAATATCAGCACAGAGCATGTTGGATTTGTTTTATATATTTTTTAGCAAGAGGTGAATAATACGTGGAGCAGTATTTGCAGGTAGTTTTCACTTCATAGGCAGTGATCTTCAGGACAGGTGAACAACGTTTTCAGCGTACTAAGAGCGCACACTGTCATGATGGTCTGCTAATCAGTTTAATGTTAGTTTATTTTTGATATACATCCATGATGTTTGGAAATTGTAAACATAGACTTAATATTTCGTTTCTCCTTGCCAATAAAGAGGAAGATTTATTCACATAAAATGCAGTTATGTGGATTGTAGCGATGTAGGAAAGATAATTGCAGTATAATAGCTATCATGTGCCCATTTTTTCCCCACCATCCGATAAAATGGCTGCCAGTCATTAAAGGAGCTTGGCTGGATATGCAAGCACTTTGATTTGATTAAGTTATAAGATGAGAGTGTCTGCTTTTTCAGCGACCAAGGTTAAAAGAGAGCATGTGAAAATGTTACGGCTAGATGTGAAACCTCTGTCTCAACTGAAGTCACAAGGAGAGAGTGAATTCTGTCAAAGCCTCACTGTCCAGAAATCTCTCTCTTCACAAGTCTGTTTTTTAAAATGAGAAAAAGGCTTGACACACCAGTGGCCTTTAATTACGTTGGGTATTTTTGAAATGGTAAACGGCAGTTGTAGTTATCCCATCTGGATATTAATTGTCTTAATCGAGTATTGAGGCATTAACAGGATGTCGGCCATATTAGCGCATTAGAACTGGGAAGGGTTCATGTAGCTTGAGGCTATCGCTGTATCACCTGTCACAAGACTCTGATTAGCCCCCCAGTTTGAAATGCCCAAATCCAAATCCCTCGCTGGCTGACCTGCGAGAGGACACTGGCACTGTGTCACTTTTAGGACATGCCATTGGCTGGTACCGTAATTTCCCGACTAATAACAGAGGTTTATACGTTGATTTTGCAAAAATTCCTTTAGCTGTGAGGTTAATACACGGGTGTACACACACATTGTGCTTTAATCATAAAAAATGAAGAAAACAAATGTATTCCCATGTATAGCCAAGAATCAAGAAAATAAATGCTTTCACATGTATGGCTATACATGGGAATTAATTTCTTTTCTAAATTCTTTATGATTAAAGCACGATCTGATTCACAATCTGAAATAGCCCGATTCTGATTCATTGGGCTATTTGTGGTTAATACACGGATTCATACACAATGTGTCTAATACATGGAAAATGACTGTGCTAATAGACAGGTGATATTTTTGAGATATGTGCTTCCTAGAGGCATTTTTTAGTAAATGTTGGGAACAGGACTTTTTAACATAATTAAGGTGTGCTGAATCCAACTAGCCCTGTTCCCAAGTTGAATTTTGAGTTTATGACCATCTAATTAGCATAAACAAAATGGCGATTTTGGGCACTTTCATTGGGCGGATGTCATTATACCATGTAAATTAATTCATATTGTTCACAGAAATCTCCCTTGGCCAATAGATCAAGGATACAGGCTGTGAAAAAAAAAATCTAGTATTATGCCTATGTTAATTACCTGAAAAAACCTTTGAAAAATGTAATTGTTAAAATGTTATAACTGAGCAGGCACACGGTATTTGACGAATGAGACTTGTGTTTTTTGAGGGTCAAGAAAGATGTGTAGTGATGAAATGTAAAGTTTAAAATTGTGGCCTACTGGTTAGGTCTTCGGGCTTGAAACCAAGGGGTTGCCGGTTCGATCCACGACCAGTAGGAAATATGTGGGTGGTGGAAAGGTTGAGCACTAGTCTCCCATGCCCACATCCATGGCTGAAGTGCCCTTGAGCAAGGCACCTAACCCCTCACTGCTCTCCGGGCATCACTGTAGCAAGGCAGCTCACTGCTCCACATGGTTAATGTGTGCTTCAATGTGTGACCTGTGTGTTCACTAATTCACGGATGGGATACATGGAGAGACAAATTCCTTGTATACCCAAGTATACTTGGCCATAAAACCTGATTTACATTACATTTTACATAATTGAAGCAAATTAGGTTGGTAATGTATGTAGTCTCGGATTAAGTTACACAGGCCTTTACCCATTTCTGTAACACTTTACGGTAAGGGTACATTCATGATTTATGTATTACTTCATTCATTAATATCTAATTAATCATCAGGAATTTACTGAGTCCATAGTTTGTCATTTGTGACCTCATACATGAACACATAACACATACTAAAGTATTAGGTACGATGGGCACATCATTATGAATTATGATGTATTAACCATGATCATGACTTTATTTTTCTGCCAAAAATGTGGTCATCACTGCTCAAATTCTCATAACTTTGGAGTTCTCTAAACACATGTCATTATTCATTACTTTAGTTGAGGGGCCACAGACATGATGAATGCATGAGCAATTATCCTAAAATTCATGTAATCATGATGATCATGCTTAAGAAATCATAAATCACAATGATATACCCATCACACCTAATGCTTTAGTTGATGTGTTGTTCATACATGAGGTCATCATGAATGAGAGTATATGAATTCATGTCAATTCCTGATGATTAATAGGATATAAAGGATAAAGGAAGTAATGCATAAATCATGAATTAATTCATGCATGAATTCATGATAATTCATGTACCTTTAATATAGAGTGTTACCCATATTTCTTCATAACCTTTGTGTTAGTAAAATGATTGAATGTCCTGTGAATTAATAGCTAGATTAATAACTTTATAACTAGTGCAAGTGCAAGTTCAAGTTACTTTATTTGTACCCAGAGGTAGATTTTGTTTGCAGTATAGAGTGCTTCAAGAGAATTTGCCATAACAGGAGCACAGAGGATGCCATCTTTACGGCAATTCACTCCGCCCTTTCCGTCCTTGACAATAGCAACACCTGTGTGAGAATGCTGTTCATTGACTTCAGTTCAGCATTCAACACCATTATCCCCTCCAAACTGATCACCAAACTCAGTGAACTGGGCATCAATACCTCCCTCTGAAACTAGATTCTGGACTTCCTAACCAACAGACCACAGTCTGTTAGATTAGATAACCTCACCCACTCAACCCTCACCCTGAACACCGGCGTGTGCTAAGCCCTCCTTTACTCCCTCTTCACCTATGACTGCATACCTGTACATGGCTCTAACACCATTGTCAAGTTTGCAGACAACACTACGGTGATTGCTCTCATCAGCAACAATAATGAGAGCCTGCAGGAAGGAGGTCCAGCACCTAACATCGCGGAGCACCGACAACAACCTGGCTCTCAACACCAAGAGGACCAAAGACCTCATTGTGGACTTTAGGAAGTCAAAAGCTAGCACACAAAGCCCCATCCTCATCAACAGGACTGAGGTGGAGCATGTCACCAGTTCATGTTTCTGGGTGTCCACATCTCTGTGGACCTCTCTTGGACCCTCAACACCTCTACCTTGATCAAGAAGGCTCACCAGCATCTCTTCTTCCTGAAGAGACTAAAGAACACAACCTCTCTCCTCAGATCCTGGTGAACTTCTAAACCTCTACCGCTGCACCATTGAGAGCATCCTCACCAACTGTGTCACACAGACACCCCCCCCCTTCACAGGGACAACAAGGAGGCGAACATTTTGCCCCTATCCCACCCATAGTATTCTATTTATATTTATAAATGTACACACTTTATTACACTTAAACATAGCGATATTCTACTGATATTTATACTGTTCATACTGCACATACACTTATATATTTTCAGTACTCTGCACAATGACAATGAAGTTGAATCTAAGATAATCTGATCAAATGAAACATGTGACTGCTGGCCATCTTTCCCATTTGGAATCAAGGATATGATGCTAGCTTGTTAGTTAATGGTTGTTCGTGATTAGTTCAAAGGAACTCCAATGATTTTAAACTCCAAACATGTGTCTCCCCACCACGAAGAAGATGTTTACCAATGAAGTCAGGCCACACTCTTTGCCAAAGAGGACTATACTAAGGTGATAATAAGGTTAATTAGCATAATAACAGTTTTTTTTGCATTCTTATATTTTTCATAGCCTTTACTTTTTATTTATTGCCCACGGGAGATTTCTGAGATGCACAGATGTGAACAATATTATTTATTTACATGGTATAATGATGCCCGTCCGAAGAAAGTGCCCATTTTGGCAGCCATTTTGTTTATGCTAATTAGATGGTTAAAAACTCAAAATTCTGCTTGGGAACAGGGCTAGTTGGATTCAGCACATGTTAATTATGATAAAAAGTCCTGTTCCCAACTTTTACTAAGAAATGCCTCTAGACCCATATACAAGGACTTTTTCTTGGAATAGCACTTGTCTATAATAAAGGACATGAAAGAAGCTGAAGTTTTAGGAGGCAGTGTCTAGTTGTAGTAGTAGCAGGATTTTATAAAATGCTTAAATGTTAATACCTTGATTGTTATTATGTTGCTGTAGTGTAGCTCTGTAGCTTAAATCAAAAAATGCATGTTAATAGCCTAAATGTTATTCCACTGCTGTAAGTCGCTTTGGACAAAATAATGCGGCCGCCAAATATGTAAATGTAGCAGGAGTGGAAAGGCTGAGTGCCATGCATGAGTCATAAAGCCAGCATGGCCTGTAGAAGTTGGCGGAAGGTTTCATGAGTGGCGGGATGTTGTAGTACGGTAGTTGTGGTATTTGAAGAAAAAGCAGAAACAGTGAGTGAAGCTGTGAAGTTGTAAGTGTAAGGGTGCCCAGCGCACGTGGCGCGTGACGAGAATTTGCTTCATCACTGCAGCATGCAGGGGTGTTGTGTGCCTCCCAAAATATGGGGTCTTTGCCGTGCGGTAAATTGCACGGAGGATCATACCACCTGCTTAAGTGTAGCTGATCTGGATGCACCAGCACTAGAAATGAAAAGGGAATGTGTCTCATTTTCGATCTCATTTCTTTCAGTGTTGTCTTCTCTCTCCTACTTTTGCCTGAGCTAGTTTTCCCTGTACTTATGACCGCAGCAGTCATTATACAACATCTTCACAATCCAGTAGAACCTAAGCTAGTGTGTACCTCACCTGTTACAGACGATTGCATCTGTCACAGACCTCAAGATCATTGAGGTCCCTACTGAAATAAATTAGAGCAGAGTGACACATTTATCTGTAATTACTCTTTTAACCGATGATTTTATGTGAAGCCACTTGCAGTACAGAAGTTATATTTACATCAATCTCTGTGTGCTCCCTGGGAGTCGACCGCATGATCTCTGTGCTGTTTGCTGCAAACTTTACCAGTTGCTCTCAGCTTGAGTTGAGCCACAGGAAAGCTCACAGCAGGCTTCTGGGCAGCAAACAATCTGTTGTGCAGGAACTAAAGCTTTAGTGTGCCGTGTGGGGTCACTGCACTGACCTACAAATGTGTACACTTAGGATCATCCCCATAGTATTACATTAGTCAAATTATTCTTAATAACTTACTTTTAAGTTATTACATTACCTTTAGTTCATTTTTGCTTGTTGTCCAACTTTGCTTGTTAACCCAGGCCGTCAATGAGATCAGGGCCCAACATGTTGTCATAGTGATGACCTTTCACCTCTCTGCTCCCCCTCAGGTGGTGGTGCGTGAGCTGCTCAGCCAGTACACCAAGCAGCTAGGCAACAACGTTGTGGCCGGCCTCATCAGAACCTGGACCAGTTCCGCCTCAGACAGCCTCAGAACCAGGTATAAACCACTCCCTCCAGAACTTCAGCAGACCATTGGACTGCTCTGCCCGAGGTTTTTCCCACGCTGTAAGTTTGCCAAATATACCAAAGCTTGGCTACGTCTGTCTGCCTTTGGATACCAGACCAAACAACCTACTTTCATGCAGGATAAACAACCTACTTTCATAGGCCATTTGAATCATGTTCATATATTGGTCAGAATATTGGTACTTTTGGGCCTCTATACTTTGAGCCTTTTTAAGCTTTGGCTATAAAATAAATGGAAGTATGCAGGGAAGAGGGAAGTGTAATTGTTGGTCTTGAAAACAACGGCCAACAATTGCTACAAGCAAACGTGATCCCATCGTGCATCAGCTCATGTAGTATTTAAGATGAAGGTTAAATTAATCTCTATGTTACATAAATTATCTTTACTGTCAGCTTACCAGGGTAGGAATTTCACTACCGCCCCTTGCGTTGGCCGTGATGTCCCTTTGAAATTCAGAGGTTTACAGGCCACTGTGGCCTTGGTGCCCCCTTCTTTCAATATTCTGGTTTGCGTCCGACTAATAGCGTATTTTATTAGCCTATGGCCTGTCAAAATAATCTTAGCATTCACAGCGCAAATTAATTTAGTATTTTACGCAGTGGAGAAAGTGACAGCGCACGGCAAGAAAGAAAGTGCCTTCAAATTCACCCATTCTTCAGTTGAACTACTGGCGAAGTAGCCTACTCATCATACAGACATCACAAGTACACTTCACATGAAAGAGCTTTTTCTCAGCTTTTAAACGATGTTAGTCGCTATTTGCTGTGGTGAACGGTTCGCGAGACAAGTAAATCATATGATTAAATTGAATCATAAGGCCTTTTCACACAGAGATCACGCTAAATTTGCGGGAAGAGGAGACGTATTTTTGCCGCAACGTGTGTCTGAAAACGAGGTAAAAATTTGCCGGCCTGCTGATCTGTTCACATGATGGCATTTTGCGGAGACAGGAGGCAGGATCAGCTAGCAAATGTAAATGTGACGTACAACAGGGGGTGTGTAGAGTAATAGTCGTAGGCCTAGGCCTTATTATGCGTGGGCCTTTAGATGCAGCAGGTGTGTGATTTCCAAAACCATGGTGGGAGAACCGACTGCACTTTGGTTGCTTAGAATGTTAGATTCTTGCGATCGATGTCTTCAGGCAATTAAAAGTAATTTAGAAGGGAAATTGAAGAGAATAGTTGCTCCCTGCGTTGGCCGTGATTCCCTTTTGAAAATCAGATGTTTACAGGCTACTGTGGCCTGCAGCTTAATATTTTTCAGGTGTTTAACAGTAGGCGCACTATTAGCAGTTATGCCGAAGCCAGTGAGATTATTAGGCATTGCATCCTTCAGTCACTCTGTTTGGAACATCGCAGTTCGGGTTGATAAGATTCAGTTAATGCGATTATGGATCGTCTCAAAGTTTGGGACAACCAAACAACAGTGTAGGCAAAGCAAATCCTAATTGTTAGGTTACCATAGCTGTCTTTTCTCTATCGGAAATCGCCACATAAGCTCATTGGTTTCTTTTTTCTTTTCTTTCTTGTGCGATAATGCATTTAAAGCAGTTGCAGAGTAATCCGGGTTTGAATTTACAGCAAATTTCGACATGCATGTCTCCAAATTTGGGCTTTAAGTTTCACAATGTGTTTACATTTTTTTACATGATTTCATAACAGGCAAAATACAAAATAAATATTACAAATATCGCCTATATCGGTAAATATTAAAATCAGAGGATAGGCCTATACAGCTGACTAAGAGTTTGTGAAAGTAGCTTAATGAGCACAAAATGCTAAGCATGGCTATTTGAGTTTCTTAAAGCTGAGCTGTGAATTGTAAATTGTTCAATACATGATTTCATAACAGGCCAAATATAAAATAAATATTAAATATAGCCTAGATATCTGTAAGTATTAGATAATCAGATTATTTACAGTTGTATGTAATGTCATGTTTCATGTTTTTGTAATGTTTCATAATGTGATGCAGGTCTACTGCTGTGAATAGGCTAAATACAACTTTGATTATTTTTTATAGCCTACTACTGTATAGTTAACTTTGGCCTTGGTGCCGCCCAACTGAAGGCCAAGTGACCTTGCCCCTAAAATGGTAAAATTCCAAGCCTGTCCAAGCTTACAATACGTTTACTATGGAAACTTTATAGGACGTTCCAAGCACCGTTCCATGTTAGAATGTTGTGCCTGTATGGTAAGGGAATGGTGCTTGGCAGTAAGAAGGCATGGTAATTGAGTTAGCGCTCTGGCTTAATCCAAAACCCAGTATGGCACTGAGGCCAAGTAAGCAACCTCCCATTTACACGCATAGTTGTCTCCATGAAAGTGGCCTCAATGTTCCCTTCATACGAGAGCCGTTTCACAGATAATATTCTTTATTTTAATCATTGAGGTTTTATGTTGCCATAATTATAATTTGCTAGGATGTGGTGGCAAGAATACAGGCAACCACCTCCCATCACATGCGATCGCTGTCCCTCAGTAGTTGGCTTTGACTCGGGCCTTTGAATAGAAACGGCCAGAAGCTGTCTGTCTGCAGACATGGATCATCTACTTGTGTAATTGTTCATTGCCAAGCCAGTGATTTCTCTGTGCGCTTTATGTTGCTCTTGCACCACAGTCAGCTTTGGTGGACCTAGTAGTGAATGTCAAAAAGTGCTGTATTGCCATCAGATGGCAGTTGTGTTTTTTTTTCTTTCTGAATTATGGCATTAAAGGTAAACAATGTACCTTTTGCGGTACGGTGTAAAATGGCTCCCACATGGAAAATATGTTTCTAAAGATTTTGTATTGGTGAAATGGTTTGGGCTAAGATTAAATGTAACTTTGCTATATAACTTCCTTATTATGATTTTCTACCTATATAACTATAACTAGAAGGAGGAGCATGAATTACTGCAGTGTATGATGTGCTCAGTACTCTGTTAAACCTCAGTAAACCTGTTTTTGAATTATTTTCCAAAAGGTTTTGTTTGCATCATACAGAGTGGACATTTAAGACACTGAAAGGCGCATTCAACTATTTATGTTTATTATGAATTGATGTGGTTTAAACTCCTAAGTGATGATGACTGTAAACGCTTGTGTTTGTTTGTGTTTGTGTTTGTATATGTAAGTTTCCTTGGCTTCAATGTGGATAAAGTGGGTGATCTGAGTTTCCTGCTGAAAGCTGTAAGCTATCGGGAGAGAGTGCTGCAAAGAAGCTTGGCTACCAGGCTCTATAATAAGGTGCGGAACATTTTTCCACACCATACTTGTATTTGTGAGTAAACACACCAGTGACATTCTCTCAATTGAATAGAATTGCTTTCCTATAAAGACTTTCCATCTGATATTTCCATCTGATTAAGCCATGGTATTGGAAACCTGTCTTGCCTCATGTTAAAATGCCAAATGGACCCTGAGAACACAACACTGTCATCATCGCTCCATGTCATGTGAAGATCTTGATTGACGTGTTTCCAACTGTAGGTTGAGAAGAACAAAGACGAGTTTTTCGGGGCTTGGAACTCCTGTCTCCATCATGTCACCGGCCTGGCCTTGGCTCATATTCATCGAGGTGAGAGAGAAACCAAAGTCCTTTTAGGCTTTAGCCTCCACATAAGGGAGGTCATAAGACATAAAAGGTACATCAGGCGAATTTGTGTTTAAATTGAATTGAACAATATAAGTATCTCCCCCTAAATCGCTAAAATAAGGCTAAAAAGGATAAATGTGCGGTTGGTTAGGCTACTTGCATTACAGGAAGGGGCGGGTTATATATGTAGACAACTGCCATATCGGCATTGCGAACTAACCCCATACATTTCAACCCCATACATTTCTCGGCATTGCGAACTAACCCCATACAGAAGATTCTTTGAGTGCTGTGTCTCTTCATTAGAAAGTCTCTGGAGAAACCTCTGGGTTTCAGCTGTGGAACCCCAGCAGTCCAGCATTCAGACAGACAACATAATAACAACAACAACACATTACATTTATATAGCACTTTTCAAGGCACCCAGAGCGCTTCACAGTGAAGGGAGAACCTCACTTATCACCACCAATGTATTGCACCCACCAGACTTCACTGCCAGAGTGGATTCATTTGGCAAATATGTTTGTGTTGAGTAATTGAGGAGTTTTTTTTTTTTTTTTTTTTTTTTAAGTAAGTGTGACATGGGTAGACCTTTATATGTGTAGGCAGAGGAACAGGTGGAAAGATGCAGGAAAGTTATCAAAGGCAGATGTTGAAATAGTATTGCAATGGTGTATGACATTTTTATACTTTCTGAATGGCTGGAATGGATTAGTTAACTCTCAGATGTATGTGTGAGTGTGTGTGTGTGTGTGGGGGTAGGTAATGTTTTGTGTGTGTGAATGTGTGTGTCTGTATAATTGTGAATCTTTGTGTGTTGTGTCTGTACAAATGTGTGTATCTGTGTCATTGCTGTTGTTTATGTACTCCTCTGCAAGTTGTCAACCAAGGGCCGTATGGTTCTTTATCTAGCCCATGTGATCATAATCTTTCCATTCTCTCACCCTCCTCCCACTCACTCACTCACACACACACACACACACACACACACACACACACACAAAACAGCCCAATACCACAGTCATGAGCAGAGGTGCAGTCTCCCATACACAGCAACTAAAATACTTTCCAATTAGTACGTATTTCAACCTGAGTGCAATAACATTAAAACAACTCATCTAAATTTCCTCAGCAGAAAAAGCTTTTTTCTTGTCTCAGGTGTATTTACTTAACCTCTGTCTTCAGATGTCTTTCATCATCATGTTGTGACACTTTCCTCACTTTGTGATTGTGATTGTGGGTTTGTATTGGAGAGCAGAACATTGTGTATAATCTACCTTTGTGATATAATGTAATCTTTGTAGTATGTTTGACTTGAAATAGTCTAGCATGAAATAGAGCTGTCTGAGTTTAAGTACTGTTTATTTTGATGGCGGAGATCTGATTGTCAGTGTTGTCTATGTCTGTGTTGTTTTAGTGCATAACACTTAATTGTACAATGAGCAAACAAAATATGACCTAGATGATCAGTTAGTGGAGGAAAAGCAGTTGGTCAGCATTTGTAAGGAAAATGAAAATAATGGCATTTGTGGACTTTTTGTCACATCCATAACGCCAGTTAAATGTCTTGGCATTTGTATGATGTGAATGATAGCATTCATTTTTTGTGCATTTTTTCTCATTTACATTCTTCAGCCAAAAATAGCAAATGCTCAAATTTCATGTAATCTTTCACATCATACCATACAATCACATTGTATTGGCGTTATGGATGTTACCAAAAATGTAATTTTCCATGGAATTGCCCATATGTAAGGAAGTAAACTGTAGATTGATGACTAGAGGTCAAGTGTGGTTTCTGTGTTATACTTGTTTACTTGTTTTCTCATTTTCTCGTTTTCTCATCACTTCTCATGTGAATAGTTGTAGTGTTAAAAAGTTATGTATGTATGAAAAACATTTATACTATACATGTGTATATACAGCTTACAAGACATTATTCGCAGTTTAAGGGGCTTTTTTTTTTGTTGTTGTTGTTGTGACATTTTTGTCTTCATTTTGTTTCCATAGTGACATTGGAGCAGTTTGCACTGGCTATTCAAGAATGCCAGGTTGCAGAAGACCACGCCTTGCTCACAAAAGTATGTGTGAAACAGCTCCCCACTCTAAATCAGTCTCATACCACAAGATATGATAGGCTTGAGTCATCAGACTGTTCCTATGGAAAGTTCTCAGAAGTGGTAGTGTGTGCTCTCACATTTGACTATCTACATGCAAACAGAAGCACACACAGGCACACAGATGTGGTCACAAAGTGTCCATATTAAGTCTCATGTATCAATATAAGACAGACAGACAGACAGACACTCAATCTTACACACACACACACACACACACACACACACACACACACACACACACACACACACACACACACACACGAAACAGAGAAAAAACAACCACACTGCATGTGAGAGATTCACTGAAATGACTCACTGCTCATATTCCACCAGCGTAAGCTGGCCTCTTTTAATGAAGCAGTGCCCAGCCGATGTGTAGCACACGTTTTTCCACTGCTATCTCGCAGCTGTGTTTGAAGCTCTTCTCTGACACCGAAGAAGGGGGTGAGGGGGGGCATTATGATGTACCAGAGCAGAACCACGTGACACATAGGCACGCTTCTGCGCTCGACAGTCGTGAGGCCCCGGCCTGAGCATCAGCCATTGTGTGAGCGGTGACCCACCTTGCCACACCCGTCAGTAACCCGTGTGCACTCAGTGCATCTGGGGTGGGGGGCTGAGGGGGTGGCTGTTTTTTGGGGGGCTTTGGCTGGGGCCGGGAGATAAGCACAGGCGTGTGGGGCGACTGAGGGGTCGCTGCTCGCTGTATCTGAGCAGCCCTTTTCACACATGGAGACATCTACATCGATGCTTTAGTGGTCTGTCGACATCCTATGTTGGTCGATGTTTTTGTTTTTGTTGTTATTTTCTTGGCATAAATGCGTCCACAACTCACATCTGATATGTGCAGTCTATTGGTTTAAAACCCTAGCTTTTTGGATTGGCTGCTGGAAATGTAGATTAGGGGCCCTTAATAGCAAATTCTAAAACGGATAGTTCCGGTCCTTGATTATGATTGGCTGCATCGCGTTCAATGTAAAATCCAACACAAACATACAGGTACACCTTGACTGCATTTCGTTCTGTAGTAATGCGGTACAACAACTTGCGTTTCGATGTTGCTTGGCAACCATTTAGACAAAGGAAATATATTTCTTCTTCTTTCTTCATTTCTCGTTGCTGTGCTTTTTCTCTGCTTGCGCGTCGTGCCTAACAACGCCCCTTAGCTGTTCTAAAATCAGTTTATACTACGGCCTCTCGGGGCTTATTGCTTAAGTCTAATACAGTGAACAACACGGTATTGTGGGGAATCTTTAAAAGCGAGCTATCTCAGGCTCACAGAGAACAGTCTTGATTAATACCTGGACACACCAGTCTGTTTTTCCATGCAGAGTTTCTCTTATCCAGACCCTGGCCTCAGATGTTTGACTGGATGACTGGGTCCAGTCTAGATGCCTCAGTTATCCATCCTGCTTTGTGAACATTTTTGAAAAATGTTGGAATCAATGGAAAATACACAATTGCATAATGTGACTATGCTTTGTTTGAATTGACACTAGATTTTGCTACTTTAAGTTTTTCTCATAGTCAGATATGATCTATTCCCAGATGATGATAGTTGTGGTAACTGAATTGCGCATCCAGCCATGTGGTTCTCAGTGGCTCTCAGTGCTACTGTTACAGCAGGGGAGTGTTTCTCTTGTCATGGTTGGCTGGGCCACAGTTGGTTTCCTGTAGCGTGTCTGAGGCACAGGGAGAGCCGTGAGACTGAGGGGGATCATGTGCTCTCCTGTCATCTGAGTGTCACTGGAGCAGTGACACCTCACTGCAGCTGGGCCCACTGGAGAAAGACGGAGACCAGGGAACCGGACCTGTGACCGCAGAGCAGAGATCGATGATCACACACCTGTGGGGCCGTGGAGAGCCTCGGGAGAGTGCGCACACACACACACACACACACACACATGGACACACACAACACACACCACACACACACACACAGGTCACATGACCACCCTGAAGCACGGGGGAGGCAGGGAGGGGGTCACAAGACGAGGTGAATCCCTCACTAAATCATGTGACTGGCCTAGAGCTCTGTGAGGTTTCGAGGGGGTCTCACTTGGTTTTTGTTTTGTTTCTGTTCGCCATTGTTATTTCTGTTCTGATCCTCACTTTGTGTGTCTCTGGTGCACACACAGGAACTCAACAGGAATCTGTGATTTGATTCAAGAGAATTTATTTAAAAATATGATGGAAAATTGAAAAAAAAAACAGCTTGTTGTAAAAGTCACTCAAGTCTAAGCATTGTGTCGTTTAAAGCTTTTTATATATGTTTATTTTTAATTATCCTAGGGGCAACAGTCTGTGAGATTTTCTCTGCGCTTGGTGGGCCTGTTCTGTCTTTATAGAAGCTACACAGTGCATTTCATTACCACTTCAAGCATTTCCAGCTCTCAGCTGTGTTAAATCAGTGCAGCGGAATAAGTTCCTGTAAAATATCACTGTGGGGCTCCGGAGCCCTGCCCTCGAAACTCAGCGTGTCGTCCGTCCTCGGGCTGTCCATCCTCGGAGTGACCCCTCGAATGGTTAACCAGAACACGCACGCAACTCTGGCTATTTTTCACTGCAGACTCGTTTTAGTCATCTGTTGACGAGGTGGCCAGACCATGGTCATTATCTTTGGATTCGGCGCCCAGTCCACTTCAGGACAGTGTGGCTGCCAGTGAAACTGCATGCACAGAGAAGAGAAGGGTATGCATCCTCTTATCTAACTCTGCTGGAGACGCCAAATAAGCTCATTTCCTAAAACGTTGCCGTGATATGCAACGTGTCTCTCATAGTCTGAGATGTAGGATTTAATGGCCAGAAGCGCCACTCCTACGGCACTGTGACCGCACTGTGACCGCACTATCTCGATGACTGCAACTGCTTTTATGCTGTTAGTTGGGAGTGGCCATTTCCCTTTTGCGTGTGATGGCTGGCGGTTTCAGTTTGTGATGAGCAGGGGTATGTGTCACTCAGTCACTTCCAGGCTTTGCTCTACAGCAGGTTGACATGAGCATATATAGCTTTACTCGCTACCTCACATTCTCTGGTTTGCATACAAGGAAGAACGTGAGAGAGTGAACGGGTAGAGAAGAAAGCTTGGCTGTCTGTGTGGCAGGCTTAGTAATGTGATAGCTTTGACCAAATACCAAGGACCGGTACCTGCACTTAATTACACATATGCACACATGACCTAAATGTAGACACACACACACACACACACACGCTGTTGGGATAGGTTAGGTCACATGGTACTGACTGACAGGAACAGCTTTGGTGAAGTCACTACCTGTGGCTAATTGGTAAAGGCACCCCTGCCCTGGCACCATGGCATACAATTAGAGTAGGCCCTCTGTGGGAGTGGAGGCCAGCTGACTCCATCTGGAATATGGCTGCATTCCATATTTCCTAGTTGGAATCTCCCAATTTAATTCCAGACAGGAGAAAAGAAATATAAGCCATAGACAACACCGTTTCAATAATCTTCAGGGCCTCTCCCCATATTGTAACACATTCAAACACAAATTGAGACATGTGGATATTAACAGGCAAATTGGCAAATTCAGTGTGCTTTAGTAGGTAGGTGTAAAACAGCAAGAAGTAAAATAAGAAGAAGAATAAAATAATAAGTTAGTTTTAAAAATAGGCTTGGAACAACATACTCACCGATATCACACATGCATACATTTATAAACACCTGCACAGAAAGATGCTAAGATATAGAAATGTAGATAACAGGGACTGATAACTTCTTCAGATTTTCATTTAGGTTCGTTCTGAGCAAAAACATTATCTTTTCATTCCTGTTCCAGTGTTCCAAGGCCTCTGCTCAAAATGGTAACCAGTTAGAACGTTATAGAAGAACGGTTAATAATGTCCCTATAAAAATGACATTGCCTTTACAAATTGGAACAATACTATAGGCTTTTTTGCCCAACAGCCTTAAAGCTTAAATAATCAAAGCACATTAAGCTAACTGTTAAAAACACTGTACCTGAATTCAGGTGCGGGTAAGATTTGAAAGTAGACAATTAGCCTATATAATATTAGATTTTCAAAAATGTCTGATAGCCTAACTTCAGGCAAAGAAAATGTCCTTACTTTAAGCCCTGTAATAGCCTAACCCATGTGTGGTGCTACTATTTCCCTAGTTTCTTTGGTAGCCTATGTTATTTCACACAATGTTTCAGTAATTTAGGCTACATACTTAAAAAGGCAGTTAGATAGTGTTGGATATGAAAATCCTTTTTATCAACTAGTAGTTCTAGCCTATTATTAGCCTGGGTTTTCCCATGCTGCCTTGCGCGCGATTTTATTCACGCTGCTAGGCAGCCTAGATTCCATTGACCCAATTTTCACCTTAACGAAGGAACCAATCACAGAGGGGGGACAGCAAGACGATGACGACACACCGAAGCGGTTATGAGCTACGTACAGCGCATTTGATTGACATTCGTAGCGCCCAATAAACGGCATTTGTAAACCACATCTCAAATACGAGAAAATGAATGTGTAGTTCCCGGACCCCATCTCAATGAGATGAGGTCTGACGTTATTTTACAGGGGAGACACTGATTCATAGAATCTTACTAAATTCATCCTATAAGGGGTCTGGGGAACACTGTGTGGGCAGGTGACTTACCAAGCCTATGGACTTTGAATAATATTCAAAGAAAGGTTAATCTACTGTTATGAACCGGTTATCTAAAATTGAAAATAGCATTTTCACTCTGGAACAAGTGAAATTGGTTTTGTTCCCGTTTTCGGTCACGTTCATCCAAAAATTGTGTTTGTTTCCGGTTTTCGTTTCATTCTTTGAACCGTTTCTTGTCCCTGGTAGATAATACCTTTTTTGTAATGCAGGGGTCAGCACCTTACAGGCATTATTGAGGAGTCTGATCTACAAATGAATTTGTCCCCTGAACAGCATTGTTATGCTGCTGGCAAATCCTAGGTTTAGTGGCATACAATACCAATCAACACTGTGGAAACACAGGTCTTTTATAGAAATGCAGTGTCTGTGTCTTCTGAATGGACCTTGAGTCTGGCAGTAAAAGTTGATGATGATGATGAATAACAACACAAAATAGAAATGGACACATACACATGACTATTCTCGTACATGTTTAATTATATACACCCACGTGTGCACTTATGCATGCTTGAACACACATGTATGCGCACACACACACGTACTTATACACAAATGTTCCATTCGCTTAATCGGCTGCAGCTCAGCACGCAAGCACAACTTAAAAGGTGTATAGGCTGAACTGATGTCAGTCCCTGATGGCCAGTTCGTTCCGGCGGAGAGTGTAGAGGTCACGTCAAATCTTTCTCTCTCAGGGGGGAGACGAGTGTCCACGCTGTAGAACTGAAGACACCTCAGCTCAGCCACCTCTGCTTTTTCCTGTCCACCTCTTTGATGTGCACTGGTGGTTGTGCTCTTTCACTGTCACTTTGAACAGAGTCGAGATATTAGCCCGCCTGCCACTTGTTGTTTTTCCACTGCCTTTCTTTTCTAGCTGAAAGCACATCCTGCAAGGGGTTCAGTTTTCTTACCCCCACACACCACCACCACCCAGCCCCCCGCCTATCACCACCACCCCACCGAGTGTCATAAAAAACACATTTGAGGTTCTGAACTCACACACACTCTTTGTACTTTTTCCAGGAAATGCCAAGAGTGGAAAGAAATGTGTGTTTTTTTGTTTTAATATTTCTGCCCATATTTGTCTAAGCTGTTCTGTCTTGTCTGTTATTTGTGTCCCTACAGTTCTGCCTCTTGCACGGCACTGGTTTGGTGTACCAGGAGAGGGCTTGGTACCTGGAGCATAAGTACTTGACCCCAAGCACTAGCAGACAGATCCGCACCCAGGTAACAGTATGCTGCATCTGGTCCACCAGGGTTGTCTGCATGTCTGCTCCCAAGTTGGTATGACCAGGATTGGGTCAATATTCACAGGTTCATTCAGACCCATTGCCACAAGTGTATACAATCAGGCACCTAGTCATGCAGTCTGCATTCACAAACATTTGTGAAAGAATGGCTCTTTCTGAACAGCTCAGTGAATTCATGCCTGGTCCTATTGAAGGGTACACAAAGCAAGGTCCATAAAGACTTGATTGGGTGAGTTTGGTGTAGAATAACGTCTGGCCTGCACCAGAGCCCTGACATAGATAGATAGATAGATAGATAGATAGATACTTACTTACTTACTTACTTACTTACTTACTTTCTTTCTTTCTTACTTTCTTTCTTTCTTTCTTTCTTTCTTTCTTTCTTTCTTTCTTTCTTTCTTTCTTTCTTTCTTTCTTTACTTACTTACATACTTTACTTACATACTTACTTGATCCCCAAGGGGAAATTCAAGAAGACCTCAACCAGATCAAACACCTTTGAGATGAACCAACAGAGATTTCAAGTCAGGCCCTCTCATCCAACATCAGTAATGGCCAGGTGTCCCAATACTTTTGTCCAAATAGTGTATGTGCATAAATGAGTAGGGGCCTTTTTAATGTACACGTTACCACATAGGTATAGACCACTGGTGGATTTCACCCAGACTCTGAGACTCTAAGAGAACTGCTGAGCAAGCAGGCCTGACTCATCACAAGAGTAATCTCATCTGGGCACTGAGAATTGAAAACAGGTGTTACGATAAGAGGTGAACTCTGAACCCT
>NC_063206.1:25056595-25076595 GCF_017589495.1 Alosa alosa | reverse complement strand
ATCTAAAATATACCTATTACTATGAGGGCTGTTATACAATGCCATTAGAATAATGTTAGGCATATCTTAACATTATATTTCCCATGATAATGACTGGGAATAATAGTAGCGTGATAGCTTTCATATAGCAGAAAGCCCCAAATACAATTTTACACACTGCTCGCGAAGTGCTTGTTGCTAAAATAATTATTAGGATTAGCTTAATGTATTTTTACATTTGCCGTAGTATTGTCGATGGGTTTAATAACACATCAAGGGGGTCCTTGGCCAGAACCTAATGGTATTTGGGGGGCCTTGTCGTGGAAAAGTTTGGGAACCCCTGATTTAGACCTATGCCAATGTATTTTCCACACAACTTTCACATACAACACAAACTCTTTTTGCTGATAACTTTTTAAGACTGCTTTTAGACTGATAGCAATAATTTTATGGTTAAAATGAATAATAATTTAATTTCTAGACTAGTTTCAGTTGGCCATGTGGCCCTTCTTGGTTTAAAACAAAAACACCCTCCCCTCCCCCAATGAAATGCTAATGTACTGGTTCTAAGGGCTATCAGGTCCACAAGACAAAGGATGTTACCTTGGTATAATGTATCCATGTGTCATGAAATGTAAATATATTCATGTTTGGTATCATTGTGATAGTCTCAGTACAAGGATTGTAATGATTTGATTGTGAGAATGTTTGGAACATTCTATAAGTGATATTTCTGATATATAAGATATCTCTCCTCATGCTATTCAGATAGGTGTGAAGTTGGTGTGAGTAGGTGTGTCTGATGCCAAGTGGAGAACCAATCACGTGGGATTGTTTTGCCGCCATTTTTTTCCTTTGTTTAACCCATACAAAAGTAACTAAACTGCAATGTTTGTCAGAAGAAGACTAAGATTAGAAGGATGGAGAACTGAAGAGAGGGAGAGGTTGGCTACAGGCCAACCTAGGCCCTAGAGGCCTAGGCTACATAGACCATAGACCATTTTTTGTACCCTCTCTGCTTGTAACAGAATAAACCTGATTCCTGAGTTTTTCCTGAAGTTTGCCAGTCTAAGATTAATATTAAGTAATTATTCACACCAATTACTTTCAAGACAGAATTGGTTGATTGGTCAGTTAAATTGTTCCTTTTATGTCATCGTCTAACTCATTTGACCTGGGCTGTAACGGGTCGACAAAGGGGCCTTAACAGCGGGGATAGGTGAGGCCATTGGTTATGTAAGAAATCTAGCTGTCATCATCATGTCATGTCATCGGTATTAGTGACGGACAGTATTCTATCTTCTGCTGTGTACCATTCACAGCTTTCAACCATAGCTCTGACCAAGTATTCTGAATACTTCACTGCCGTTATTTCAGTTGCAAATGGTGCAGAAAAGAATATCATTCCAAATGTTTTCTATATGAGATGTTGTATCTTCTACAGCGTATTTTGATAAAGTCTCTGGCTGTGGCCTGTATGTCTGTCTATTTCTCTTTTGCTTTTAAGCGTGTCTAAGGATCACCAGCTCTTCTTCATTCTGTTATTATATTGTAATTATGTATTTCCCTAAATTATTATTGAAATATTTTTCATTAGTGGTCATGCACCAGATATTATGCTTAAAGTTGCCATGGTCTGCCAAGGTATGTGATGTATTTTAGGTTTGTAAAGTTACCATAATACTGCTCAGAATTTCAATAAATACAACCTATTATGACCTTGTTTCATGTCTTAGATCAGTTACAAAAATCGCTGGCTAACAAGTGCCTTTACAAATCATCTGAGAATATGTGGGTGAAGGTCTGTCACATGCAAGCAAGTGAGCAAGAGATTTTTGAAATATGTGAGCAAATATTGCAGATGAATCTTACTGCCAACTTTAGTAGTCATTATCCAAAAGTGTTTACGTCTCGAAAGGTTGCTGACACCACCCGTAAGAATTGAGTTGACACAGAAATGCAGAATAACAAAACACACACACACACACACACACACGGGCTGGGATCTCATTTTCAAACTGAAAACAGAAAACTGAACACAACTCAAAACAAAAGTTTTTATACTGGATACCCATGTCTGTACACATAGTGCTAAAGTTGATGAATAGAAATCATACTTGCCATACTTGTACAATACATGTATGATAAATCCGTAGTAAAATGCTTGCATCATCTCATACTAAAATGACATAATGCCCTTCAATATGCATTTTGTTCTATGTAATAAACTGTATATGAAGGGGGTATTAACATGTTCAAACATTGCTCACCTTGCAGTACTAAGTAAATATCCTAAAACCAAAATGGATGTGAAAAGAATCATGAGATACTTTTGCTGACAATCTCATTGACTGTCAACAACAAACTTTTCGAAAACTAGCCACAATCAGAGGAAGCTAAAACGACAGATGGACATCCCCTGTCCGCAGCCAATCTTTACTGCTTTGCTTTACGCATGACATTGTCTGTGGATCATGTTGAGGTTTTGCCCTGTGCAGACTTACTTTCACACACCACTGCGTTCACTTCATAATTTTAGTCATTGTTGTGTAGTTTTCAAAGTGATGCACGACAAAAAAAAACCTGACCCCACCCAGACGGTGTAGGCGGGACGTAGTTGCGCCTCAAGACACGCAGGGACGCTGAGGAAAGCAGACGCAGTGAATCTCTCTAAGGAGATGGACTATTTCATCGGCACGAAACAAAGACTAATACACTTGTGACTACGATGTACATGAGATGGCTGGTTCCACGGAGAACTTAGCCTAAGAACATTTCTTTCACGTTTGGAAACAGTACTGGAAACTTTCTGGACTTAACGGTCGCAGGCTTTTTGCTTCTCACACGTAGTCAGACGGGTCGGAATTGTTTTGTTTTTCGTTGTCTTGTCAGTTTCACGGCTGTCATGATCCCTAAAAACATTTGACCCAGTTGACCATGTCACATTTGCATAGGTAAGTGCATGAAATGTTAACCTTTCTCGATTTGTTAGAACTTAAAACAATGTTTAGTTTCTTACCAAAATGCCGAGGTGCGCTCGCTACAGATAGCCCAGTCATATTCACCGGTAGCGTTACGCTTCTACGCTGTGATTAGAGAAAGCGAACTGGTTGCACGCGTTTTGCACAAAACATACAAAGGCTGTAGCCTACACTTAGTAAACAAAACACCAAGATAACTCCAATGGAAACCGCAAGATGTTATTGAATATTTTCTCGAATACAATACGAATCGAGCTACGAAGTTATTTAGATTGGTCATTATGTCGTGCAAAAGCAGGATACACACGTAATGTTGATGTTACAAACGCCTTATATTTAATCAATTTTTAATCCGTTTCGGTCCCTGATCTTACTGTTGCTCCATCGCTTAGCCGTCGCGGAGGGGACGCAGCTACATCTTGTCTCGGCTACCCCGAGTGAGTTTATTTTGGAAACTCAGCTCGATGTCACCAACAGTATTGATATTATCTACACGAACGGCATATGCGAGAGGCAATAGACATGGAAGTCTGTACGTATTTATAATATGTAGACATAATAGAATATATACGTGCAACATAAAGACTTGGATAGGCTACAATAGTGCAGTTTTCGTCAATCAGCTTGCACCCGCGTGCGTAAATGTGGAGCCAAGTATTACCCAATGACAAGAAAAGTTGGAACGACCGTTTTTGCTCGAGTGTCAACTGCAGGTATTTCACTGACGCGCACGGGTTTGAGAGATACACTGTTTTCATATTCCTCTTCGTGCCATCCCGTTTCATTAGTCTCATTAGGTAGTGTACACTAAACTGTCACTTGGGGGCAGCACGGTGTCCGTAGACGAGCTAGAGGGAATTTCTTTGGATACATTTCGTTTGTCTTTTGCTCTGCCACTCAGCATAGCGGTGATCCAATCACATCAAACGCACGCCACACGTTTGGCCGTGGCGCTATGAATATTCTGACGCAGCTGTGAAGTTTTTCATAACAAAGCGGCTCTAACACACGAGCCTCTGAAAGCAATGTTGTTATAACCCGCACCCTGCTCTTGCTTTTAAAATGATTCCTTGGCTACCTTAAGTTACCGTCTGACATTTCAGTTACAGCTTTATACATTCATCATACAAAGTAAGTCGACCTATACGTTTTGTAAGCTGATACAGTGCACGGGTGATATTTGCCTTTATTGCGCGTTCACATTTCTTTGCGTAATTTGTTTTGACTGTTATTTCCAGTATTCCAGACAACATAGCTGTCAGTTTCCAGGGACGGCTATAATGTATTTAGTTAAGGCAACTGAAAGGGAACAACATTCGTTCACGTCGAAGGGAGAATTAGGAAGTAAACTTGGTTTAAACTGAGTTTATTTGTGACGCAGTTGTTAACAACGCTACGACTCAGCCATTCGACTTTTTCCCCTTTTTTCAAACAAGCTAGAATCAGCTCTGCGGAACAATGAGAGCCGAGGAACTGACTCGGTAAAATTCGCACGAGGAAAAAAAAAACTTGAGGAAAACTCACTTGGATTTCTACATCAAAACCACGTGGATTTGTTGTGTTTAAACGCGGAAACATTTTACATACTAGTTTATGACTGTCGAAAATCTAACAAAACATACAGAGAGCAGTCGGGATCGCCACTCTTGAATTGGTTAATATCAGCTTCCTAATTTTATGGCTGAATTCAGACGTCCATGCGATGGTTCTAGTCTGTATGGTGATTAATATGAAGATGAATGTTAAAATACCCAGGCGCCTTCAAAGTAAACTGCGTAACAATCCACTGTATTTATCCTGCAGAGGACAGGACCGTCACCGGGCGAATGGCCCAACCACCGTAGTTGAGCGAGAGAGCAGCGGAGAGACTCATCCGGTGGATGAAGCAGACTCTAAACCCCAGCATTTTGACAGACCTCGGCTGATTGAGAGGGACCAGTGCCGATCTGAACCAACCATGTCTCAAAATTCCCATGGTCACCGAACAGTGTCCAACTCTTCCAGTGGATATGTTTCGTCTGATTCTGTACCAAGCTCCCCACTGACGCCGTCCTGTAGGCCGAACAAGTCGACACAAACGCCAAGTCTGTCTAGTCAAGTCATTACTCATGCTATGCACAGCTTGTCTCAAACTCAACACAGTGGTCCGAGTCATGGTAAGCACCCCCTGGCTGGCGGTTGTCTTGCATGCACGTGTACAAATGTATTGCGTCACTGTGCCTCGTCAAGGTCCACTCTCACCTTTGAGGATCTGGTATCACAAGCCTTCCTTTAAGATGCGAAGCCGGTATGAACTGTGTAATGCAGTCCTGTCGATGACTGGCAGCTTTAGTAGCATTTGGTCTCTTCACCATGCTCTACCTCCGCGTGTTTTCTGCATGACGTCTATGCATGTATAGTGCACTTTAAACGCCCTCTTTGACGGGGCAATGAACATCACACCTGAAAAATCACCGAATATCCACAGTAGCCTTCGCCTATATACAGTCACGTCCATGTACAAAAGTTCTGTGTTTTTCCATTTATTTAACCAGACCCGGTTTATCTGGATGTGGGAGGGGGTGGAGGATACCTTTTTTTTTTTAACCATTCTCAACCCTCTCCCCGAACTTTAAACAAAATGACCACCAGGCATGTGTATCAGTGTGGTCTGTGGGCATGATAGAGGGAACCTATTTGCTTGTTTCATTTAAATACAATCTTTTGTATGATGGGGCCCTAAAGCAGGGGGCTTAGTAGATGCTACCACTCCAGTCAAAATAGAGTGCTGTGGCTTTTGTGTGCCCTAGACAGCGTTCCAGCTCTGGCCATTTTCCTATGGAGAGCTAAATAGATAGAAGGGAGAGATCTCCTCGCTATCTCCTACTGAAATCACCCGCTACAGTGTTTCACGTGCATCATTTCACAAAGGCTTTTCTTAATGGCTTAAAAACAACAATAACTTATCTGATCTCAGCCAGGTTGGGTTGGTTGCGCAACTGAAGTTTTGTGTGTTTGGAAGTGCTTCAGATTTCAGAGCACACAAGACACACACACACACACATTTGAAATCCTTTTTTAAAAAAGATGAGATCCTGTATTAGACATCCTAATTTATTCAAACAATCAAAAATATATGGTTATAAGAAGAAAAACATTGATAGGCCATTTCCTTAATTGCTTTGTAAGTCTGTGCCAAATAAGTAATTGACACATTTGTAGTAATTATGGTGTTATAAACATTTATTGGTCAAAGTAAGTTGGGCAAGATATTGTGATAGTGTTTGAGTAATAATGAGAATGAAATTGATAATATACTATACGACAGTCCAGAGGACAATCTGCCTTGTGGTCATATTATGATTGGGTTTGAGAACTAGCAGAATGTATTGAGTCATTACAAGAGATCAGCGCAAGTTCAGCCAGACTGGCTTTCTGCTATTAGCTATAAACCCAGAATGTGTTCTCTAAATGATTCAAAATTCAGTCCCATACTCTAAATGCTCTCGCTTGTTTTCATGACAAAACACTTGGACCAGAACGCCCTGAGAAGAGTTTGTAGTAAACTGCATGCCTGCATGTTCACATCACCCTCGTGCAGGGGCGCTGCTAGATAATTTGGGCCCTATGATAGACAATAATTCTGGGCCCCCTGATAATATATAATATTATTGGGGGGGCTCTCTGGGGGGGCCCTGTCAGTGCTGGGCCCTAGAATCATCCTAACACCACCACCCCACCCCCACAGCGGCGTCCCTGCCCTTGTGGACCTACCCGCCTCTCACCTCTTTTAGTGACTCATAGGAGGCCCCATCCAAACATGTTTGTGTAAAAGGATGCTGAAGTTTATATCAAATTCTGTGTTATATTTATTGTGTCTGTGTTTTTTTTGTCTACCCTCATGTCCTCTGCAGAGCTATGGTCTGTCCCCCTGCCCCTCTGTAGAGCCCACCTGACAGCAACGAGTGTGGGTGATATGCAACCGGAGGAGATAGCTCAGGAGCTGCGGCGCATCGGCGATGAATTCGACCACCTGTACTTTCGTGGGGTGAGTACTGTAAGCCAGGTTGTCAGAGATGCGAGAAATGACTGTTGACAGCCCTGCAGAGAAACCAGAGGATTAAGTCAGGATGGTGATGAAATGTTTCACAGTATGGAGCAACGTCTGCTTACCTATGACCAAGGGAATTTCTTTTTTTTTTTTCTTCTTTTTTTTGAAAGAAAGAAAAAAAGAAAAGGAAACTGTCACAGTTTTACTGTTTCCAGCCAGGTGCTATCATGTCTTTGATCTGCAGTTTAATATTTACATGTTTTCCTCATTATATTCACACTTCAAGAGAAGACGGCAACATGCAGGATGCAAAACTGTTTGCATATATTTTATAATGGAAAGATACCGCTGTAATGGATGTGCATACTGTTAAAACAGGAGCAGACTTTCTTTCTTGGATTTACTTTGGCAGTTTCCTTACGTTGCATCACTTTATTTACAGTCAGGATTAAAGACTACTCCCTATCAACATACTGAAGATAAGGTGCCCTGTGTACTACAGTGTAGACTTTTCTCTGGACTGAGGAGTTTTATCTTTTGCCTTCTCTGTTCCTCACCACTGCCTGACAATGGCATAGAGGTTGATTATGCCACCATTACTATGTAGGAAGCACCGTCCTTGTCAGTGGTCTAGTTCAGCACAAGGCTGTTCTCAGATCAGATAGTGAAGGAGTCCTCAGCCACCCCCTCCTTCCCCTAACTGAAAAGTGTGGTTAGCCTGGTTTGGTTTAGTGCTGGTTGTTAGCACGGGTTTGTTTCTGAGTCCGTCAGCTCTTAAAGTTGGCTGGCTTTTTGTGGCCATGTTGTGGATTTTACACCATCTTTAGGGTGTAAAAAAACGTACAACCGCCTGTAGGGAGCATACGATGTCACCAATGGGCTGTACTACGAAGTGAGGTGACTGGCTAACTCGGGTAACTTTGGGAGTAACCACTGACCCCTAAAAGGACACTGCACTGAGCAGCTGTTGTTTCCAAAGAGATCTGTTGTTTGGAGGTCAGCGCGGTTATTCCTGAATTTACATGGGTAAACCAGTAACCTCACTTCGTAGTATAGCCCTCAAGTCTATCAGGAAAATGTGACCCAGCTCAAACTTTTTCAGAGCAGAAGGAATAAGACTGGAGATTATAAGAGGAGGAGAGAGAGAGAGAGATGTTTCTCAAGCAAGTCTTGAACAAGTTCTCAAGCCATCTTTCTCAATTGTACTCTCTTCCCTGTTGAAAATGGACTACATTCTGAATTTAAAGTATGTGTGCCCACGTAGGGTCCAGAGAAGACACACAATGTGTCCGTCTGTGAGTGATTGTGCATTTCATTTCCTATTTCTCCAGGAAGCATGTGTGTTCTGACAATAACCAAATTACAACCAGAACATTCTGGATGACCCGTTGGTTCAAATCTTTCTGTTGGACGTTCTGCATTTAGCTGGTGGAATGGAGGTTTGGAGTTTGGAAGACCAAATGTTAGTACGGAATCTCAGGGAGTAGAGCTTCCTCAAATGCCTAAGCTTCAAGTCATATACGGATGTTTATCTGGTGCATGCACACACCCCAACAATAGTATTTTTTTTTTCGTAAGAGTCGTACCCCACATTGAGCTGCCTCTAGTTTCCCCCTCTGTCCAGTAGTTTCCCCCTCTGTTGTCCACATGTGTGCATGACGAAGCCCTGCAGCCATGCCTGGGGCCAGTGACACACTGCTGGGATGGACTCTCTCGGTCGGACTCCCCACAGCTCTGCACTCCAGCTTAGACCGCAAGCGTTTCAGTGTGTCAGTGGCAAAGAGAAAAAATAAAGAAGAGACTGAAAAAATGAGAGAGAGAAAGAGAGATTAAGAGATTGCAGAAGGCTGAACGGAGACCAAGTAGATGTGGGATGAGTGAGTAAGAGACTGTGGACTGAGTGTGTTTGTGCGTGTGTGAGTGTGTGTGTGTGTGTGTGTAGCAGCACAGGAAGCGAGTCATCGAAGAGCCAAGAGACACACATACACACACACACACACAAAGGCCTGGTGTCTGTTTCCTCCATTCTGTGTCACTGCTAACAAGCACTACTACACGTGTGGCGGCAGGGTAAGGAGGCGGACCAGGTGGTCAGAGCAGGAGTTGGGAGGGTTGGGGTGGGATGGGTAGCAGGGGGTAGGAGAAGGTTAGCGGTAGCGTAGCATCCTGCCTGCCGGCCGGCCAATGACAGACGTCTGCGGGGCTACGTGACTGTGCCTGGCTTCACGCCGGCTTCATTATGTTTACCCTGTGGTTAGACTCTGGGCTGTAATTATCCAACTGGCCCGCCTCTCCAGCGCCATGGAGACACACTCTGGCCTTAGCCGCCCCGCTCTTTGTCATTATCTCCGGGGGTCAGTCAGTCTGCACACAGGTTCCAAGGGCCGCTAGGCTAGCTACTGCCGCTGTCGCTTTTCGGCTGCTGTTGACACTGCTGCTGCCGCTTGTCTTTGACAGAAACAGACCATCAGGATGCCCTGCTTTGTGTCCATCACCACTGCTGCTGCCATCAGTGTTTCTCTGCGATTGGGCCCTTAGGATGCCATGCTTTCCTCCTGCTGTCTTTTTTTTTTTGATTCACTTTGTGCACTTGGTATAGCATTTAGTTTATGAACTCTGGCTTCTGGGAAGGACTTGCAGGTGCACAGTGGATTTGCATGCGGGCGGCTGGCATACTTTGGATTTGTGTGGGTGTGTGTGGGTGTGTGTGTGTGTGTGGGTGTGTGTGTGTGTGTGTGTGTGTGTGTGTGTGTGTGGGTGTGTGTTATTAATCCCTTCCCCTTCCTCTCCCTACCCTTAACACTGGTGACTGTATCAGAGGAAATTCCCGCTGTGGGCTCTGGTAGCGGGAATTAGTGGACAGCGGCTGTTGAGAGGCTAACGCTAGCCAGTGACCGAGTGAGTGAGCGAGGGAGCGATCGGGTGGATAATGCAGAGCAGATGTGAGGCTTCGGGGGAAGAGGTTATTATTCTAAAGTAGGCAACCTCTCTGGTTTATCATTGAGGTGAGCCCATAATGCACGAGTTAAAAAACATGACTCCCATCTCACTGTTTACCGCAAACGCTAACGACGTCCTTGTAGCATAATGCAAAAGCCATCAAATGCTCCACGGAGACAAATAGTAGGCCTACGCTTCCACATTTAGGTTACTACCCCCATTAACCCTAGACTAGAGTACTGGCTTTCTCTGGTGATCTGTAAACAAAAACCCATTTGAATAATTGAATCATTTTTTTACAGGTCTTGTTTATACCCACATACTTATCTCTAAACATTATACTTTAATGGTTAAGATTTCAGTACAGTGCTTAAAACTATATTGACGCCGCCATCTGACACATTTTGAAGACAGAGCTAGTAGCACCCCCATATATAAACCCATCACTAGTGTTTGGTGTTACTTCTACAGTACTTAACAGAGACCAGCATTTTACCCTCTATTTACTTGACAGGCTGTTTAAAAAAGATGACAAAATGAGAAACAACTGAGATTCCCTATCTATATAAAATGATCTGTGTGCATGGTTGGTGTGTGAGTGTGAGTGTTTTAATAGATTCTGAAGCCATCTGTTTGTGTGTGTGTGTGTGTGTTTTCACAAGTGAGCTCGCTTCACAGCTGCATAACTCTTTTAGGTAAAGTGAGAGCCCAGGCACAGTTGAGTTGTATCGCGTTAGTTCTCTGCCTTTCTCTGGCAGCTCTGCACAGACATCTGCAAACATATTAGCAAGTTAGTGAAATTGCATGTCATCTACGCCAAATTTTGGGCCGTGCTCCCAGTTCGCGAGGATTGTTTTTCAGCGCCCTGGCCCTGTAAGTTGTGGCTTTCTGTTTGGCTTGCATGTGGTCTTATAGATTTTCACTGTTCTCACACGCACAGGCAGAGTCAGTGTTCCATTGAGATGACTCAGGCTCTGTCTGACGTCCTAGTGTCACGCCTTAGAAGACAGTCACATTCAGAAGTGGAAAAAAGAGAAGCGTTTGACTAATTTCTCAATGTGACTGAGATTTGGTGTTGTAGATAATGTTTTGCTAAATGAGCGTGTGTGTGTTTCAGTATGCAGACTGCCGTAAGCACAGCAGCTTTGCGTGCGTAAAGAGGAGTTGGTGGAGTTCTTTAGGACTGGTGCAGGTCTCAAGCACAAAAGAGTTCCAGCTACTCAGGGACTACATGGGCTGAAGCTAATTGCATTTCATTAAACGGACCATTTCCCCTGTCATTCTACTCTTTTTCTCTATCGAAACATCTCTCTTCTATGGACCCTTTCAAGAGAGTTCCATTATCAGCATCATAGTTGGCCCCACAAGACTTCCTTTTTAACATTCCATATGTTATCTTAATGCAGAGGAAGTAGATTGGGGCCCAAATAGAACGTTCAAGCATTGTTTTTGTTTACCTTGTTGAAAGGGTCCATAGCAGTGCATGCCCAGAGCACTCTGTCAGAGGTTGTGAGGGTCAGTGTGCAACACCCCACACAAAGCAGCTTGCGTCTTTGTTTTAATTCTACCTAATGTAATAACTTGTTCCCATTAGCAGGGTGGGGCTAGTGCTCCAGGTCGCTCTCACTGGAGTGGTCAAGCTTTTCCTGTAAAAAAATCCCACTTCCTGCTCACCCGTTTCCTCCAAGCGGACAGCAACACAATTTTGACGGCGTACGTTGTGATTTTTGGCACAACCTTTCACCATTCATCGGGGAAGAGTGGTTGCCCTTTCCTCTTCATTTGTTTACAGAAAAGCGTCCAGCACGTTAGCAAGGGCTAATTCATGCCATGCGCTCAGTACATTGGTGTCCTTATTATTTCCCCTCAAGACGACTTTCAAGTCCTCACACACCTGTCAGCGAGGTGGAAGTAGCGTGAGGGCGTTTACCTGCTCTTTTTGTTGACTTTGTTTTGTTATTGTTGTCTCTTTGTGTCCGTCTCCTAAGTAGAGCCAGCTTAATCCTGGCAGTCAGAGATGGTAATCAAGTGGTGGTGGTGGTGGAGGGAGTTTGGATGGGGGGAGGGGGGCAGTGCATTGTGTGTGTGTGTGTGTTTGTGCTTGTGTTTTTTTCTTTCTCGCTCTACTCTTTATTTTTCTGAAGGGGAAGTGTGTGTGTTTGTGTCTGTGTGTGTGTGTTTTCTCTTTCTCGTTCCACTCTTTTTATTTTCTGAAGGGGAAGTGTGTGTGTGTGTGTGTGTGTTTTTGGAGTGGGTTTCCTCGCACGCCTCCTGCCAAGAGCCCCATGGGGACGTGCCCATGCGCTTATCGCAGTGGCTCCTTTTGTGCCAGTGCAGCGAGTGTGAGTGTATGCTGGCGGCCTAGGGCAGGCAAGGCACAGCATGCCGTGGCGAGCCAAAACAGACACCTGCTCCGGCCTCACGCCGCTGCCAAGTCTGCCGAGGTCCCGGCTCTTAGATCACCACCACCTCGCCGGCCCACCTACCCGAGACCGCACTGACCTCCCCCAAATAAAAAGAGGAAATGCCTTAAAAAAGGACAAATCTTTTTCGCAAAGCTTTCTGCAAGTCCATACAAAGTCCATTGGAGTGAATATACAGTATATACTGTGTATATAATATACAATGGTTTGGATCTATCCTTTGGGTCCACATTTAAGTACTGTACTACTCACTAAAGACTAGCCAATGCTACAATCTTTGTGGGATCTAGCTTGTGTTCATTGTTTATGTTGGGGCTCATTGAAGCACTTAGCAAAAGTTACCTCGTCAGCAATTTGGTGGGAGTAATTTCAAGCCCAGCAGCGATTTGCTTTCTCGTCTGCCTACTTCCACATGAGCCCAGCTGCCTCTGTAAATAAATAAAAAAACAAGCCTTCCTGTTAGCCTGCGGTTTATGTTATCTCATCATTAACCCCTCCAATCTTTGTTTTCCGCTTGCTAGGCTCCTGCAGGTGGGAATGGACAGGCCGTCCTCGCCCGGTTACGGCAGCAGATCCCCGACGGGCCCGGCGTAATGCTCTTCCTGGGCCTTCTGATTGGACGGCTCTTTCAGTACATCATGAGGAGGAGATGACTGATTGGACAGTTGGGAAACTTAGCAGACCCCGTAGCATCTGAACTTTGTACAGTGTACTTATTGTAAATATGACCAGCGCGCATTCGCCACGTGCAGTTGCTGTCTCTCTCTGCCTTCCTGTATAATGGCTGTGGAACTCCTGTACAGTTGGACTTGGTTTTGGGTTCTGGTGTGATGAGCTCAACCAGATCAGAGATTGAAGATTGGGATATTAGCGGAACCAAGGAGAGCATTTGTTTTTGTTTGTTTGTTTGTTTCTGTAAATCTGCAGCACACGGATATTTTTCATCTTTGTTTTTTGAAATAGAGAGTTTCCTGCATGACTATGGAAAGCTGAGCCGAAAACGGATAGCCTGGACTGACCAGGGCCTAAGCCCTGTGACGGAGATAAACATTTCTCCTCTTCATCCTCTTTGGTTTTCTTTTTCTTTCTTTTTTTGTTGTTCCACTTTATATCTATTTATTTGTACATTTCTGTATAGATGTCATTTCTTATTTCTTATGTTGAAGTGGTTATTAGGCAGCATGGCAGTATATCTCAGACATTCCTGCAAAGGCCGTGCCGGCTCGCTAGCGTGGTCCTCTTGGTCTCAAATGTGGCACTTCCGTTTTTTGTGTGTTGATATTGCAAAATGAATTTTTGTCCACATGTATTTTTTTAAAAAAAAAACATTATGACTCAATTTTACAGATAATTGCTGTGTAGAATACTGTTCCGATTTAAAAGTGAATGCTTTTATGCATGATTTGTGGAAAAGAAAGAAAAATGACATCTGATTGGCTGGGGGAAAAAAAGAACTGATACTGGTCTTAAGCTTTCCTTGTTCATGACGCACCAAAACATCAATCACCTCACTGTTGTAACCTTTGGCAGGCCTGGGCCTTCAGATGCGTGTTAATTTTCCAGCACAACATTAGTGTTGGCCTGGTAGGCTTGTTCACTGGAGTGCCAGGTCATTTAAAGATCATCTAACACAAGACTCTGTCACAGGGGAGAGCAGCTTTGTCAATGAAAAACCACCGAATGAACTGGAGCCAGGATAACAGGGTTTCAAAGGCAGGTTGTTGTTTTTTACACTGACTCTACCACAATATTGAGGTACGTGTACATCTGATACAGGGACTATAACCACCCGACCTGTTAGTGTCCACTCAAGTGTTTTGGCTTCAAGACTGTTTTTGTGTAGCCGTGGCTAATAAGGATATGTGTGTGAATGGTGGAAAGACATGGAGTTCTTCAGGGCATTGTACTTGTTACTTTGGTGTGTGCCATCTTTTGTGGGTTTCACCCAATTTATATTGTTAAATCAAGCAGTCATACTTCCCATAATGCAATACGTCTCCTCAAAGAGCAAGCTTTTGTCAGCAGCTGGTCTATTGCAAAGCACGCTTTTATAACCGTTTTGTGGGACAGTTAAAAGCTTGGAGTAGATTCAGGAGCTGAAATGAATAGTACTAGGAATTTTAAAGCCAAAAAGTCATCGCTTACAGAAGTGACCTCTGAGAAAGGAAGCCAACAGTAACGCATCAACGTTTTGATATGATTGTGTGGTGGACTCACTTTTCATTCCTCTCGCCACACCTAGGCGTAAGGGTGTGAGTGACAACAGTCAAAACAGTACACTCTTCAGCAGACAACCTCATGTTTTTGCACCTCTTTGAAACAAATCAACTCAGTGCCAAAGACCACCACTGAGTCTTTCAATCAGTGAATGAGACCAAAGATCCTCTTTTGTACTGTATCTAAGTCACACTTTGTGAGCAGCATTGTGAAAGAAAACCTGTGAGCAAATTTTAAAAAAAAACGAGTGAACGTGAGAGCTTGGTTGTCGTGTTTTGATTACTATGCATTGCGTGTTTATGTTTATAACGGTATATTACTTCCCCTCGCAGTTGGCTGGTCACGCCGGGAGCTCCAGTATTTTACCTGTAATTTTGTTCCATTAGCCTTATTGTACACACTTTTACTGTATAGCCTTTTATTTCAGAACAACTCTTCTCGCATCAGCGGGGGCCATCTTTTAGACAGACTCCATATTTCAGCATGGTCAGGACATTTGCAATGGGAGCCTGCAGAAGCTGACCTATGTCCACCTCACGGGACCCAGTTCAAATGTAGCATTCATTTTTTTTCTCCAGTTTTTTTTAAAAAGTATTTTGTATTTTGCACTGAAAATTTGCTATGCTTTCATAATAAATGTGCAATACTGCTGTAAATAAATATGGCTGCCAGCGACTCTTTTCTTAATGATGTGCTAGTTTATCAAACTTTGACTTGGAAATGTTTCCAAGTAGAACTCCTTTATTTTAAAAAAGAAAAATGTTGCTAAATATATGAATGGTCATTATTAGGGAATGATTTGGAATATTAATGATTATTTGAGAGTGACGCAGTGACTTCATCAGAGTGCAGTTCTTACAAATTGTGCTATTTCGTGGAAATCGTGAGTCATCATAGACATGAACAAACACAGACATGTGACTGCTGTGTGTGGTTGTAATACTATCACTAATCACAGCCATTTAAAGCATCTGGTTAACACTTTTCTCATGATATATGAATTTAACTTTCATTTGAACTACTTGACTGAGATTTTCTTTTTAATAAGAAGGGAATCTGTGAGGATCAAGGATCTGTGAAGAAAATGTGAATAATTCCAAAATCTGTCAGATGATTATTTATGTGAGATGTTTTATAAGTTTCACTGCTCAATGCCATGTTATAAATGCTCCTTGTGAAGATTAATAGAAAGTTGTCTGTTTATCAAAGCCACTGCTTACCCTTAACCACTTACACTACCTTTAAAGGATTTCCAGGTCCCAGTAAAAATTCTGTTTTTGACATATGAAGGGATATATATCTATATATATATATATATATACATGTCCGCTTTTAAGTGCAGAGATAAGACAATGTCTGAAACACATATAACCATACAATAAGGAAGTATAAGTCATGTGGGGCATAAGTCACGCGCATCATATAGTAATAATACACAATACTGAACTCATGCAAAGTACAGCTCTCGCATGGGTCTTGCTCTCAGCTAGCATTGCTGCCATTTGAATATCTGTTCACTCTCTCTTCCTCATGCCGGCCAGGCGATCTGGGTGCATGTGCAGGACACGGAAAGTACGGTACCTTCCACGACTTGGCACAAACATGCTTACATAATTACATACCCTCACTTGAACAAATCACAGCTCCAAGCCTGTCCCAGTGACTTCACCACTCAGGAGTAAACATTTTAACTCTTCACAGGGTCATACTCTGTGACAAGCTGACACAGTGACTATCTGTGGATGTCATCTGTTACAAAAGTTGCTAATTCATAAACATAAAAACATGCCCCCACTTCAACCTCACACAGCTCCGAGCTGTGCTGGTCCAAGTGACATTTAAACTTTCTGTGAGTGGCACAGTGACTCTTTGTAGATTGCAGTTGTTACAGATTTTTTCGCCATTTCATGGAGGGTACATGTTAGTCATTGTAAGCAAAACAAACACAGATGTGTGTGGATTTACGCGTTATCCCCCTCAATCCCACTAACAGTAACACGACTGCAGCGTTACTAAGCATGACCATCTAGTGCAACAGGTTGAATCTTGTTCTATGGCAGATTGACCTTGGCCAATTCTCCCCCTGAAATGTACAGTGTTCATTTCCTAACTAAAAATTCAGAGCTATACAGATTAACGCATTATCCTCTCAATCCCACTGACAGTAACACGACTGCAGTGTTACTAAGCATGACCACTTAGTGCAACAGGTTGAATCTTGTTCCTCTGAAGTACAGTATAGTGATCATTTCCTAACAAGTAAATTCCTTTCATTTGAACAACTTATTTGATTTTAGTTGCATATATACATTAATTTTAGCATTTTTTAAATGTATTTATTTTTAGATTTTTCCCATTTCAGTAGGATCTCTGAACAAAATGTAATCATCTTAAACTACTAAAATTATTATTAATGAGATCAGATCAGATAAACTTTATTGTCCCCAGGAGGGAAATGAATCTTCAGCAACAAGTACCACTTACAGCTGCTTGCAATCAAGACGTACATTAGTGCAACAGAACAATGTGACACACTGATCACTAGTCCATGTCTCTGTGAGTTGTTTAGGCCATGGGGATGGAAAATCTGCCTCCCTCTGACTTATAGTCTGGTGCATTGCTGTCCAAGAAGGGGTTCAAACCCACGGCACACATCAGTAATGACTTACAGCTCTGTGTTAGGAGTTCTCAGTAACAGCTTTGGGGTGATGATACCTGAGTTTGACTGACAACAACAACAATGAGCGGACAGAAGGGATTAAGAATATCTAGGTTTATTGAATTCAACATGGAATTTTAGAACCTTACATTGTTGCGGAATAGAATCTTCGGTTAGAATGCTCAAAACTCCCCGGCTGAAGGGGTTAATTATGCATGTCAGCTCGTGCTAACAGAAGGAATTTACAGTCTGCAGCACTATTTGCAACTTTCTAGCAAGCTTAATCTGTTGTCTGTCTTATATATATAATCATTATTTTATTTTTATTTCATTTTGTTTCTTAATTAATATTATTTTGTCTTTATAGTGCTGTTTATATTACTTTTTTACATATATTGTATATATTGACTAATCTTGTGTCATAACATGTAAAGCACATTGAATGACCACTGTGTATGATAACGTGCTATACAAATAAATTTACATTTACATTTGCATTTTAATGCAGAGCTGTCAGAGAATCGTTCTATGATGGTGAGTCAATTGAGGTTGTTCTCCAAATCGCTCACACGGAAAGGAAGTTTTGTTTTACTGCTGTTTCTCCCGGAGTATTGTTCATCTCTATCTCTTGTCTTTTCTTCCTCTGATCTGACTCTTTATGAGTCACATGACACATGTCTGCCCAGAACACTTATCTGTCAGGAATGATTTGTATTTGCTGCTGACTGCTGTTGTTGTGATTATATGAATAATTAATTTGCAGAACAACTGCAGAAGCTGCGGTTATGTTATGCTTGGCCGTGTGTTTCTTGGAGTGCTACTAGCTGATACCACTGTCTGAATTACCACTGTGGGTTCAGACTTCTGCATAGCCCAGAGCAATGTGATCAGGATACTGTGGTTAAAGACCCCAGACTAATGTCTTCCTCTATTGGGCCCATTCAAAGGAGAGAGCCTCTATACAGTGGTCTGCATCTGGTGTTGATCTCTGCACACGTGCGGCATCAGCATTTGTTTCCTTCCATTTGTTTCTATGCAGTTGCTTTACCATAGCACACCTGTGTCATGCCCCAGTGCGTCTTGCTTTAAAATGCTCCACTAAACCACCTGCCCCAGGGATATATTTACGTGAAACCCTGTCAGAAATGTGCTATGTGAGGGGCAGGATCTCTGGGGAGGAACTGTACTGTATGTGGAACAACATAAGGGTATCTGTGTTAGTTGGTGTGGAGCCTGAGAGTCCATGAGCAGCCTGAGTGTGTATGTGTGTGTGCGTGTGTGCGTGTGTGTGTGTGTGTGTGTGTGTGTGTGTGTGTGTGTGTATGTGTGTATGTGTGTGTGTGTGTGTGTGTGTGTGTGTGTGTGTGTGTGTGTGTGTGTGTGTGTGTGTGTGTGTGTGGAGCATGAAAGTCCATGAGCAGCCTGAGTGGGGTGTGTGTGTGTGTGTGTGTGTGTGTGTGTGGAGCCTGAGTGTGTGTGTGTGTGGAGCATGAGAATCCATGAGCAGCCTGAGAGTGTGTGTGTGTGTGTGTGTGTGGAGCCTGAGTGTGTGTGTGTGTGTGTGTGTGTGTGTGTGTGTGTGTGTGTGTGTGTGTGTGTGTGTGTGTGTGTGTGTGGAGCATGAGAGTCCATGAGCAGCCTGAGTGTGTGTGAACTGAGCTGCATGTGTGTTAGTTGGTGTAGAGGAGACACACATAGACAGCATGAGTGTATGAGGTGCCTGTAGTGAAAGTTGAGGCATAAATGAGACAGTAGTTACATTAGTGCATATGAACTGAGGTGCATGTGGGGGATATAGCATCAGAGCATATGAACTGAGGTGCGTGTGGGGGAGTGAGGGGCCAGGGAAGGTGCCTGAGCAGAGAGTCATCTGAGGACAGGAGCTGGGCTCCTCTCAGGGCCCATGTGAGAGTCACAGTACAGAAGAAAAACTAAGGGTAGACTGAGAAATAAAGTTATGTGTGGTGTGTGTGTGGTGTGTGTGTGTGTGTGTGTGTGTGCTTTTTGGAGAGAGGAGGGGAGGGGCACTGATGTTGCATGTGCCTCTCCCACCCCCACACTGATGTTGCCTTAACTATATGTCACATGTGTCCCACATTCACTGGTATGTGTGTGTGTGTGTGTGTAAGCATAAGGGGCCGTGTAGCTCTGGAAACACTGAGGTGAGACGCGTTGCTTCTTAGCCTTTCATCTGACGGCATGTTTGAAGTGAGGCTCTGGAGCAGTTTCCATAGTAGGCAGGCGAGCATACAACGCAACGCAGGCAGTGGTATAATGTTTGCTCATGTGTGTGTTAGAGCGTGCGAGCCGGAGCTTGAGAGCGAACGAGGGCACAGGAGAGAGAGAGAGAGAGAGAGAGAGAGAGAGAGGGAGGGATGAGAAGGAGGAGGAGGAAGAAAGAAACGGAGGTTTCAACAGAAGTAGAACAGAGCCCAGGTTGTGAAAACACTGAGAACCCTTCCAGCAACCATCACCTTGGCAAGAGAGCACTCCGATTCTGATCACCAGATGGGCAGTTGGACACGCACACTCTTATAAAATTTCCATTTCAATGTCAGCTAACGTCAGCGAGCCAGACCTGACTGAGCACAACTGTGTCCATTGTTGAGGTCACTTGCATTCAAGTCAGTTTTGTTTCTGTTTAGCGCCACTGTCTATTTATTCGTCATCATTAACAATGAATGTTATTTGCCACATGCCACAAAGCAAAAACAAACTATTGGGGTTAATATGACAGAGGCAATCTGCTACATTTCAACTTACAAACACAC
>NC_063206.1:24989095-25054095 GCF_017589495.1 Alosa alosa | reverse complement strand
CTGACCAAAGAACAAACAATCTGTCCAGCCCTCGGGTTAATTGTCTTCCTTTTCTTCCTCGTCTTCCTCAACTTCTTCTTCTCCAACTCACAGCTGTTTCCAGGAAGGGGGGCAGGGGCTGCGAGACCGTTCTGAGTGGAGAGCGAGGCGCTCCACAGAGGACGACCACATCAGCTGGTCCTAGCCTCACGCTCATGGAAAAAGTGTGTCACACAGTCACTGGGTCTGCGCAGAACAAATACTGCCCGCATCTTGGGCATGGCTCAGCGGCTTGGTTTGGCGCTCGTCAGGGGGGTAAGTATGGTGTAGAGGGAAAGAATGACTTTAACAGCCAAAAGGTCTCACTTCTGCTCAGTCAAGACCATTAAACAAGTGGAAAATCTAATGGCAAAACAGTCAAATATAAACTGTATAAAAATACATAGATTTTGATATTGATATTCAATATATATATATATTTATATTGATATTCAAATCTAGATTAATAATTTATATTTAGCATTTAGATTGTATGAATAATAAAATGTGTGATATTAGCTGATAAACACACAGTACTGCCAGTTGTCATGGTAAATATCTGTGATATCTTATTATTAGGAATTGCTCCGTTCTCAGTCATAGGAGAGAAACTTGTTGGATAAGTGCAGGGCCATAAAGCTGTCAGTCAGGCTGTTTTGAGGAACATAGTGCACTCATAGTGCCTGGTGTGTGCCAGGCTGGGTGGGGCCTAGAGGCCCACTGCTGTACCTGCAACCAGTCCGGCTCCACTCACCTGATCCTTGGCCCCGGACCTGCCCCTTACCCCCACACCCAGGGCCTCCAGGTACTTTCCTGCTCTCTCTGTCTTTTAGTCATGTGGTAGACCAGCCCACTGCCTCACACCATTTCCCCAGTGTAACAAAAAAGAGAAAAATTCCCCCATCAGGAAGCCGGAGGAACCGTATGCCTTAGGGCCTGAGGGTAGGAACTTTAGCCCCCACCCACCACAACCACCACCACCACCACCACCTCCTCCAGTATAGCCACTGCTGCTGCTGCCTGTGGGTGTGGGTGTGTGTGTGTGTGCATGTGTGTGTGTATCTGAGGCATGTGTGTGCCTTATATGGTGTCACGTTTCCAATGAATAAGGATGATATGCCATATGTGGTAATGTCTCTGAGCTGTTCTTAGTGTTACACAACAAATCACAAGCTTGCTGTGCCTTTCCTGTCTTTCTTTTGACAGTGGTTAGTCACTCAGCCTGCCACTCCTGTTGGGGCTATTTGAGCTATTTTTGGAACAGGTATTACCTCAAGTCCACGTTGGGACTTTCACCTCAAACATCCCCCAACACGCACACACATCCATGGACATACACACAGAAATGGCCACGCCTACGCACACGCAAACACACACGCACATACACTCACACACACAGGCGCACGCACCTACACACAAACAACACACACGAACACACACGCACACCTCTCCTCACGCTCAGTGTGCTCTGTTATCTTTTAGTCAGGGACACAAGTGCTGTTTTCTCAGTTGAGGGCCTATGAGTCAGTGCCCCTCCCAAGCCGGCTGGATGGGCTGAGCTATTTTTTGAGCAGGTATAAAGGCAGCCCAGGTACTTCTAGAGAGGACTCAATCCCACAACGCTGAGAGCAGGGAGGCACAGTCAGCGGTATGTCTCAAGGACATCTTGGATGATTCAGTTACATGTGTTACAAATGGTGTGCTAGCCGCCAACAATCGTGTCATGTCCACACAGAGTAGTCATTTCTGGTAAAGCTAAAAAAGGGAAAAGACGGGTGCCTGACCCACAGAGAGCTGTGAGGAACAGACATGTCTCTAATGTGGCGTTGGATGTAATGAGAGATTAGCATTACACCAAAAACTGTATTATACAAAGAGAGATGGAGAGATAGAGAGAGAGAGAGAGAGAGAGAGAGAAAGAGAGAGAGATAGGGAGAGCATGAGAGAGAGAGGGAGAGAGACAGAGAGAGAGAGAGAGAGATAGGGAGAGCATGAGAGAGAGAGAGAGAGAGAGAGAGAGAGCATGAGAGATAGGAGATAGGGAGAGAGAGAGAGAGAGAGAGAGAGAGAGAGATAGGAGAGCATGAGAGAGGGAGAGAGAGAGAGAGAGAGAGAGAGTTTCTTTGTGTCTTTCTTCCTTTCTTCCGTTCTTTAAGCAGTCGTCACAGACAGGCCCAAGATTGGCTGAGCTCTTTTTTGAGCATGTATAAAATCATCTCACTCCAGAGCAGAGTGGCTCCCACAGGACACATGGCAGGGCAGGTAGAGTCAGCCTCATGTCTCAAGGGCATCCTGGATGAGGGTTTTATTGAGTTTGTAATTGGTCGTTTTACTCTAACAGATGTTCTGACAATGTTAATCCATTGTTCATTGTTATTATAATGTAAGTCACTTTGGATAAAAGTGTCTGCTAAGTATCCATCACCATAACCATGATTCAGTTACATGTGTTATGTGGTGTGATAACCGCTACCATCATTTTTTATAGATTTTTTTACACACTGGTTACAGTAAGTATTGATTTCCTTTGAAAGGAAAGCTGTTCTTCTCCTTTAAAAAAAAAAAACTTTCTCAGTTGCCATGAAAAGGGAACAGGTCTTGAAGCATGAGGTGTTCAATCATCAAACACAACAGGAAGTTCTCTGGCTCACTGTGAGCGGTAAGTCTTTATGGAGGATCGCAGTGTCATGCTCTGCTCGGCCCAGTAACTCACTCCATGGTGAAACAAAATAACAACAAAAAAGAAACGTCACCGTCACATCAGTTTAGCGCTGTGGCGGTAACTGTCTCTGATGTCCTTAGGCGAGTCCAGCGGCGCTTCTGATCAAAGTGAAGTTTGCTTCCTTCTGCCTTCTCCATGAACAGGACTGCCTGTGCACCACACCATGAGTCATCAGAATCAGTTACCAAAGGGACCATTTCACTGGGGCCGCCATCTTTCAACACCGTCATATTTGCTTCTCCTTTTAGCCCAGCTGGTTATTAACCCCTTATCTGGTAGACACACATTGTGTAGCATCAACAATCAAACCAAATGCAGATTCTTCTACTGAATAACCTTCTTTAGCTGAATAACCTTCTTTAGCTTAACATACTGTTAATGTATATTCTACTATACTGCTCAGCACCAGTATAGATGTGTGGGCTCATTGTACTCAACGCAACTCAGGCCTGGATAGACAGACTTATTGCTCATTTTTAAAGGTCTATTATTATTACTGTGGCTGCTGCTATAGTCATTTGCCACGAGGAGCCTTCCAGGTGCAAGTGTGACATGGAATGTCCAAACCAGCAATAAATCACAATCAGAAACCAAAACATGTTTTGGAGTCGGAGCGAAAGCACTGAGCGCGTGCCGCTCCACTGCTAATCACAGCGCAGGCCCAGGGGGAGCAGAGCGGAGAGGAGCGGCGAGGAGAGGAGCCTCGCTGGACGCCCAGACAGAGCGCTGCGTGATATCTGATCTGAGCGCGCCAGAGGCTGGGCGCGGGGGAGCGAGAGTGGAGAGCGAGAGAGCAGCCTGGCAAAACACCAGCGCCCCTGAACAAAAGACTCCACTCAGCACTCCTTAGTGCACGCAGCTCTCATCAGCCTGCCTGTCGGCCTTCCTGATGGCACCGGCGCGACCAGCCAGCGTGCCTCACCCACAGCCCTCACTCACACCTGGAACGTGACTGAACCGCGACGCCACCTCGACAGCGCCTGATGGAGGCAGCTTATCAGCTCGCCCGTAACGCCATGGCACGGGCTTCCCCACAACTCCTCACAGAGGCTGGGTAATTATCGCCTTTTTTATTATTATGTGAGAGATAACACCGCCACCGGTAGACAGACGACACGGTTCACAGCACCACACAGCAGGGCATGGCGCAGGCGGAAAGAGAGAACACTGAACATGCCATCCAGCGCGCAGGGTTTGTGCTCTCTGTCTAGCAGTCCTCACTTCCTAATGGCGCCACGGTGATGAGTCAGAAATGGGGGAGAGGTCACGACCATGTTCACAGAAATGGCACTGCGCTCAGCAGATGACCGACCATGGGGGCGGGAGGCGGGAATCGCTGACACACGTAAAGTAAACTGTCCCAGAGGAGAAGACTGAGAGGGGACTACAAGAGGCATTGGGGATATGTGTGCAGATTTGCATTGACATACATGTATTCATTTAGCATCCAAAGCAACTTTGAGCTTCTTGAAGACAGAGAGGGACACCCTTGCTCTGGTAGCGCCAAGTCATTCCACTATCTGGGAACTACAAGATGAAAATAATGAAGATCAGTGGCCATTTTTATAAACCCAGGACTTAAAAAGAGTTAACCCCGGGGACAGTTAAAGAGAGAGAGAGAGAATTTAAAACAGGGAACCATTTTTGGCCTCACGCCAAAAGCCCTTTGAAGATGTAGGCCTGTAAATCATTGTAGCATGGCACAGGAAAAACATACAAAGTGTCTGTGTTCTCGGAAAAGCTCCTCTCGCCAGCCATTGATGAGGATAAAACAACATGCTCTTTATTGTCATCTGTCATGTAGACAGCAACGTAAACACTATAATGTGCAGTATGAAGAAATATGATGTTGCTTCATCTGTGCTACACTGACCCTTTCATGGTCGGGGGAGTTCCGATATCCCAGAGATCCATGTGTCTTCCTGAGGTCTCACATTAGATCCATGTGTCTTCCTGAGGTGCAACATTAGATATCTGGTCTATGGTCTTGTGGAGGTAGCATCCTTTTCAGTTGTGCGCTACACATCTAACTGTAGTTGGACTTTTCTAAAATGTCTTGGGGTTTCTTAGTCAATCCCATTTAAAGAATCAAAATAACTTGGACAACTATATTATATGCAAGATAGATAGATGCAAGGCAGAAGAAGATATCATTCTGTACAACAAAGATGAGAAAATCAACGTGGTGTGCTCATGATTGCATAATGCCATCAGACATTAAACCATTTTTGCCATACCTTGGGCAAGCCTATTGCCACCATTTCCTTTATTGTATAGAAATGAGAGTGAACAGAAACAAGATAAATTGTGACTCAACATCAAGTGTAAATTACACATGTAGCCTCTTTTGCCAGGTGCCTGTCCACACCTGTGGTTGGGAAAAAATGAGTAAAACAGTGTAAACTCACATCCCACAGAGTGGAGGGGGGAAAACCTGGTGAGAGTGAGAAAATGGATGTGAACGCTGAGGAGCAGTCAACAAAGCAACCTGCTGCAGTCAGCCAGGCATTGCCCCAAGCAGCTGGCACAGATTGCATGACCATGTTTACACTGTGATGTCCAAAGAGCAGAGAGCAGGGAGAGAGAGAGAGAGCAAGAGAGAGCAGAGAGAGAGAGAGAGAGCAGAGAGAGAGGGTGAGCTGTGGGACATGTCTGGGCGTGTCCCTGTCTGAACACAGAGGAGCCGATGGCCTCAGGCACTGTAAGCGCTAACTGCAACCCAGACACTGTTCAGACACTCTCTCCCCCTGGATGTGCACTCTCTCACTCTTTCTTTTCTCTTTGTGTGCCCCTCAATTCCTCTGTCTCGTCCTCTCTGTCTTTCTGTCTCTCTCTCTCTCTCTCTCTCTCTTTCACTGCTGCAAAGAATGCCAGTACGGACAAGAAAAAGCACAAAAAAGCAGGCGACAGTCTCAGAATAATGACCCACCTCAGACCAATAAAATGAAGAGGGCTGTGGAAAATAATTGGGAGCAGTTGCAGTTTTCATGAGGGAAAGAAGAAATGTCCTTTTGTCAGGTACATGTTAAGGTTGAAGAATAGTCTTTTTACAATGTGCTATTTCTTATTTTAGGGCACATTTAAACAGAAACAAAGGTGCATTAAATATGGCATGGATGATCTCACTTTTTGTGCACACTTGTCAAGATTCATTCCTTCATTATAAGAAGATCACAAATCATCCTATATCATTTAACACATTTTTAGAGCCATGACAACTCCCCCCGAAGGGTTAATGACACCGCAGAAACTCAGTCTATGAGTAGCCTACCATGAGTCACTTTAGCTTTTGTGTGAAGGCTGTCAGTGGATATACACAGATTTTAATCATATCTACATCGCACATATTCTGGCTCCAACTTGTTTATGTTGCCGATGACCACTACTGGTTTCCCTCTACACAACAGTCTGCTTTGGCAAGCACAAGATAGACCAGGTAGACCACTGCTGACATTTTACTGAACAACACAGTGTTGGACCCGTCGTCCATTTTGTGCCTGCCCTTGAGTAAGCACATAAGAGTCCGTACTGTAAAGAGGACTTTTGTCTAAATCTCTACAGCCAAGGGACCAGTGCGGGAATGTAAAGCGCAAGACTCTGAGCAGGGTGAAAGACGTGACCCTGGACGTTTAAACAACTTCCTGTGTTTTGGCTGAGTCACAAGAGGCATCGGAGGGAGCGACACAGCCAGACGACCACATACTGAAAGACCAACACAAAGAGGAGCCATGCTTTGTTCTGAAATGTAGAAGTTCCCTGCGACTCCATTTGCTGAAAATCACAGAGCCGCCAACAGATCAAAAATCAACTCAATGCAAAAACCCAACAGTAAATAATGCTTCAAACATGCATCTGTTGATCCTACTGGACTATAAAATAAAAATCACAAAATAGTATTATGATGTTAATCAGATATGATTACCATTTGGCATAGCATATGGGAGAAGAATTTAATAGTTAAGAAATTATTATGATGGTTTTGTAAGACATTTTTTCTTTATTTCTTTTTTGACTGACAGAGGCAGGCACTATCTTATTGCAGGAAAAATACATGTTTCCCGTATAGACTATTAATACAGGAGCACGAGAAACACCTTTAAAAACATTGCCACAGAACTCAGGGTACTTCCTAAATTTTTTTTTTAGGTTTCCGTCAAGTAGTGTATTTTTCACATGGTGAAAGAAACCTCCATGACACATCTGTAGTGAAACCTGTGGACAGACTCTTGTGTGACATTATATTCATTTTTTTCTCTTGTGTTCAGTTTTTTTCTTGGTTAAGACAGTGACATTGCTTTTGTCTTTAGTGTATACCCTCAGTGTTTGTCTTTAGCACAATGTGTTCTTTTAGGTCCCTTACACTTTCTTGAATTTCCCCTGGGGATCAATAAAGTATCTATCTATCTATCTACACTGTGTAAACCACAAGTGCTGATTGTCCACAGCAATTAACGGGACGCTGAAGTACAGTAGTTCACCCATAGCTGAAGTGCAGTAGTACAGTAGTTCACCCATAGCTGAAGGTTAGTCTCATAATTGACTTCTATAAAAAACTTTCCCAGAGTGCCATGCTCTGCCAGTGCCATGCCCGAGCACGGCTGTTTAGGCTGCCGCCGCCACGGGGAGTCAAGATTCAGACAGGCATCACAACAGGATGTTTTCCCCCCACGCAGGCTGCAATTACATGTTGGCGTCTGATTCAAGTAATTACGGCAGTGATTGGGCTAATAAAGTGCTCCTGCTGTCTGTCTTGAGAGAGAGAGAGAGTGTGTGTGTGTGTGTGTGTGTGTGTGTGTGTTTTCGGAGGCCTGAGAGACGGACGCATGATGGGTGTGTCATGAGTCCAGAGTAATCTTCTTGGTGATAAATCCAACCACCTGTGCTATATGATATTCTATAATTAGTCACATCGCCCATGTGAGGTACGTGAGCTATAAAGCATCACTAAGCAAAGGCAAATGCAGATGCTAGGAGAGGCCGTCTTCCTCAGCAGTTGTTGCAGAGATAAGGACCTTATTGCATGGGATGCTGCGATAACTACTACTTGACCCAGATTTCACTCAAGCCAGAGAAGCGTGACCCAAACAAACCCGACATGTCCCTCTGACCTGAAACAACCCTGTGGGGCTTGTGCTTTTGACCTTGGGTGACCTTTCACTCAGGTTGGAGATACAACAGAGGACATCTATGGGTAGTGGTGCTTAACTATGTGAAATACACACCGATGTTTATGTAAAAACACATATATGAATGCATTAATGTCAATGTTAATACAATGTTTTTTCACCAATGTTTTTTTTAAATGGCCTCTGTGTCAATAAAATTAATACATTCCTGTGCTACACTGTATCTGACAGCGGTGGCTGTTATTTCATGTCGACTACTACAGTATGTAATTTACATGGCTTCAGTCACTTTCTGAATCTCGTCTGTCCATCAACAAAGGGCATGTGTGGTCAGACAAGGTCAATAAGGTAATCTCAGTCTGTACCAAAGATTCTAGAAATCTTTGGATTCTAAAATCAACTCAATGCAAAAACCCAACAGTAAATAATGCTTCAAACATGCATCGGTTGATCCTACTGGACTATAAAATAAAAATCACAAAATAGTATTATGATGTTAATCAGATATGATTACCATTTGGCATAGCATATGGGAGAAGAATTTAATAGTTAAGAAATTATTATGATTCTAGAATCTTTGGTCTGTACTGACATTGCACTATTCCTTCCCTCTCTTCATTGTTATTGTATATATTTTTGTTTATACAACAATTGGGTTCTATGGAACTATTTATTTGTTTCTGATTGGCCGAGAGACGTTCCATGAGTTGGAATATCCCTGGACATTTCAACTCAGACTTTGCACAGCTAATAATAAATCACTCCGCGATATAATGCGAAGATTTGACACAATGTTCCCAGCTCTCCACTATTTCAAGCAATGGGTTACTCCTTAGCAAACCATAACGAAACAGTGCTTCACCACATCTGTGGATTAAACCACACAGTCAACTCAATGTAAGATACAACATTTCTTTCAAGAAGACATGTAAACCACCAAGACCCGTAACGAGGGATCTGGAATGTTGGTTACCTAGCAACCAAGATGCTGTCTATTGAAAAGAACTATTTTTTGATGCGTAAGAACGATGTCGAAATTAACATTTTTAAACAATAATGGGGTGTTTTCAGATTATTTAGTTTGTTGTAGAATTGTTGTATAAAAGCAATATAGCACTCGTGATTGTTGCGCCACTCGGCCTCCGGCCTCGTGGCTACGGCCGTACAACACCCGTGGGAATATCCATGACCAACCCCACTCTCACTCGTGCTATATTGCTTAAATATTTTATTGTATTGTTATTGTATATTGTATTTTTTAACAGTCTTTTTGTATATTTCTTACTGCCATTTCTGTTTTTACTCTTATATGTAGTGATTATTGTGTACTTGAGAGCAAAGACCACTAGAGTCAAATTCCTCGTTTGTATACGCAAACCTGGTCCATAAAGCTGATTCTGATTCTGATTCTGAAGGTCTGGCAACAACACATGGCTACTGGTCACTGGAGCAGGAACTATCCCAGCCAGAATAAATCACGATTTCATTCACGATTTCATATGAAATAAAAAATATATTATGTATATTCTGGACTAAATTAAGTTAAATGTTTAATGAAATCTGATATTATGTAACTACATGCATTATGATATAATGTTTAGATACTATGGTGACCTTACAAGGCTTATTCAGTCGATCAAGCCCAAACCAGAATGAGGGGAGCAGAGCACAAGTGAAAATCTCCCACGCAATGGGAGTAACATTTTACACCACACAGGACTCGTTTTGCATGTGTCTAGATTAAACATGTGTTTGGGGGGACACAATAGGATTCTGAGTATCTATGAAACCAAGCCCGGGGGTTTCAGAGAAGAGGTGCAGGCAGGAATGCATCACACATTAGACTTGCAAACCACAGGTGAAAGGCTCAACCACTGGCTGGCATTCAAATACCCACAGACCCAACACCACCAACAGCAATCATAAGCAAAAAAAAACTCAGATTCATTAGACACATTGTATGTTGACAGAAACATCACACACCGTTCACTTTTCATTTTTTATGTGTTTATTGTTGATAAAGTTAGATTACAAGTTTTTTTTCTGTAGAAATTGAATTTGGTGAAATGTATAGGCCTATATACTTTTTTTTATCATCAATCAAATGTATATATTTTTCAACATATTTACAAGATCCAAACTGTATGTAAAAATATCTCAACTGTTTGAAAATATATAAATATGCAGTGAAACCCAACCATAATTCCAGGCATGATGTCTGACCTGAGGCAGAAGTTTGACCTCCTCCGTGTCTGGGCAGGCTTGTGGTCTCTGCGTAGCGACGTCCCTCTGGCGTGACCTGCAAGCAAGGACACACTTTTAGCTGATGGCCAGGCCCCCACCAATTGACACACGCTCATTAGGAAAGCAAACACAGGGATGCCTGTCCAGGACTCAGCACGCAACCCACATCTCCATGCAGCCGTTTCACCCTGTGGCAGGAGACATGATGGTTAAAGGCTCAGTCTGTGATTCTAATGTGTGTAAATCCAAACGTCTCTATGGCAACATGAGACTAGCAGGGCATTCCAAATAGAACTATTTTAGCGATAGAGTTCCCTGTGAAGTTCCCGTGGATTTTATATCCTGGGTGGGGAGTGGGGAGTAGGTAATTCAGCGTCAGGACGCTTGCGATCAGAACACAACCCGTAATTCTAATATAATACACATTTTTGTAATTATTCCTCATGGTCCTCTGGCTTTGCAGCTGTTCAGCGTGTGTGCTCAAAACAAAAACTCTAAATAGGAACCAGACATAGTGGCTCGCAGCGGGGGCATATACAATTTCAGACAATCACAGCGTTGCTTCAGGAGCACAGAAGGGAGAGGTGCCATCTAGCCCCTTAGCTAACCAGAACGAAGATAGATAGATAGATAGATAGATAGATAGATAGATAGATACTTTATTGATCCCCAGGGAGCCGTCACAGGACATGGCTGAACAAACCCTCCTCACTCACACAACTAACCCCAGACCAGCACAGGGTTGAGGCAGTGGACTTAGGCCACTCAAACCTCCCATATGGAACTTTAACATTCATATGACATGTATATTTTATATAGCATACTGTATATGATGAACAGTGAATGAACAGTGTGTTGACACAGATAACACTGTATTACACATTAACACGAGAAGCAGCGAGCAGGAGGAACATAGCGTATACCCAAGCAGAGGTGCTGACTGGGAGATTATCATGAATAAGGACAGGGTAGCCACACACTCTAATCTCTTTTTAAGTTGTTTATTTGAGATCGACGTTTCTAGAAACGCAAATAGCTTTTATCAAGATTCAATGATTAAGCAACTTGCACTGAAACATGTACCCATTAACACCGAAAAAATACATGTTTTTATATATACAGTTGCACATACACATGCTAAAGTTGACTAAAAACAGGAATAAAAAAATCATCTTTGGGAAATTGATCTTAATGCTTTAATTAAACAAAAAATCCAACCTTTAAGGACACCAATTTTCTTTGTGAGTTAATAATGTATCGTAAAAAAATAAATGTTTTTCCTTAAAATGCAGTGGCTCATAAGTATACATACCCCTATGTTAAATTAGATTTTTATTGTTAAAGATCAGTTATTTCATGGATCAAGGATACTATACATTCTGATAAAGTTCCCTTGGAGCTATGGAATTAAAATAGCCCCACATCATCACATACCCTTCACCATACCTAGAGATTGCCATGGTTTTATTTCAGTTAGCCTAATAGCTGATTTGCGTTGAGAGATGATCTTATGGAAAGTACCCCATGCCCCATGAGATATGGTGAAGGGTATGTGATGATGTGGGGCTATTTTAAATCCAAAGGCCAAGGGAACTTTATCAGAATGCATAGTATCCTGGATCCATGAAATAACATGATTACTGTAATTAAGGCATTAAATTAAGATCAATTTCCGAAAAAAATGTATTCCTCTTTTTAGTCAACTTTAGCTGTAGTCAACTTATGTGTATGTACAGGGTATGTAAACTTATGAGTGCAACTGTATATGACCTACATTGATTGCACACTGTAAGACACTGTGAGTGTGTAATGTATTTATCATGTGGTGTTGTACATGGCAAGTGTGAATCCTATGATTCTTCCAGACTGTTTCCATATGGGCGTGAGTGTGAAGGTGAGTCAGGACTATCGTATCCATAGCCTAGAGGGAGATCACACACTAAATCACCTCTATGAAACAGTCTCAGGATGACTCGAGTGAACCTCTAACGAACCCTGATACGCACATAGGGGACTACTCAGCTAGTCTCCCTCTCACATAATAGGGAGCTTCATTCACTCCTTTTATGTCGGAGCTGTGATTCATGAATTGAGAAGGAGAGAGGGGGGAAAAAAACTGGGTTGTACTGATTGCATGACACTGAACGGGGAACACAAAGACCTGGATTGAAGCAGTGTTGACATGGCGGCTCCAACGTTTTGCATGCTTTCAACTTTGATGGCTGCTTGTTTTCATGTGATTCCTTTTGTGGAACTCATTAGATCACATAAAAATCTTCCGGCTTCTTGAGTGAACTTGCCCCTTTCAACCCCACTCAACACACACACACACACACACACACACACACACACACACACACACACACACACACACGCACGCACGCGCGTGCACATGCACACGCTCACACACACTCACACACACACACAGAGTGTAGAAAGCAGAGACAAAGCTCATGGTAGCTCACACTTCTTTGTTCTATTTTTCAGAGCACGACTGGAACACCACAGTACAGTCAAAGCCACAAAAGGATGAGAAGTTTCATCTCTGTCTAACATGTCAATTTTCATATTTGCATTCTTCTGGTCGCAGGCAATTTGGTTATGACTTTGTTCCCTTTGTACTTCAACCACAGTGTTTTGTTTCTTAACCCTCATCACTTTTGGCTGTTGCCAAAAAAGACACTGGGTATCGCCCGTAATTTGTCTCAAAGGCCCACGTCTTTAACAGACTGACAGACAAACACACCGACAGACAAATAAACAACAGTTGCAGTTGCCATTAAAATGCAGGATATTGTGTTGCAAAAATAATAAAATAAAATACAACAACAACAGGAGACATGCAATTTAAAACTGTGAGTGTCGTTCGCATGGATCCGCTCTCCGATACACACACACACACACTGCAGTATGTTTTTAGAAATGGTATGTCTGTGCATGCAAAGGTTGCCATCATCCCTGTAATTAACAGTGCCCTGCCCTCATTACTTTTTCACTGTATACATGCACATACTTCACCATATATTTTTCAAAATGGTATATTTTAGAGGCATGATTAAAAATACACACAGATGCCCATTTTTGGAGAGAAACACTTATTTTGAGTTGTTATGGTTTGACTGACTGCAGCAGCAGAGAGCCGAGGTGGGTCACTACTGGACTGACTGCAGCAGCAGAGAGCCGAGGTGGGTCACTACTGGACTGCTGTCCACCGTGGGACTGAGAGTAGACCTTAACTACGGCAGGACCTCAATAAGGCCTGTCGGCAGGGGTGAAATCAGGACCTCAATAAGGCCTGTCGGCAGGGGTGAAATCGGAGGCCTCCATTAAAAGAGCTGGCATTGCGGTAAACTAGATTGAAATGGAGAAAACACAAAAACACACATGTGCATGTATGGGCACACACACACACACACACACACACACACACGCACACACAAAAGAAATAGAGTAGCCTCTCTGATAAACTTCCCACACAAATGTCCCTTTACAGTCACACTCAAACACACACACAAACACACACACACACACACACACACACACACACACACACACACACACATAAAGAGCAGCGCCCTTTGTCATCCTCAACCCACACCAAAACATACCCGTTTGTACACACATTCAGGCATACAGAGCAGCTCTACTAAATAAAAACAAATAAATTATACATGTCTATAAATACACCCCCACACACATGATGTACCATGTACAGTGCTATACTCAGAAATGACAGCTCCTTCCGATAAACCAACCACAAAAGAAGTACTTAACTATCCTGTATTATTTCAGATCAAGCGTTACAACTGTAATAGCTCTCAAATAATACCGCATTAATTTGTTCCCATGAATTAGAACTTGATTTAATACATTCACCATGGCCTCCGTGCCAGCAGCGCCTTTCTCTAATTTCTACCTGGCGCGAGCCGGGCTGACAGATCCTGCTGGAGGGAGCGTATAACTCAACGAGGACGTCCTGCCATGACATGATGATTAAGTGGGGCCCCTGAGAGACACCTGAGAAAAGGCCGACTCTGCAGCGTTGTTGTGCCGTTCCTCGTCTCGTCGTCAGTTTCGAGCAAAAGAGAAAGAGACGACAGCCATGGCTCTGACCCCCCCCCTAATTCCCATCATTAATCAGGCCTTAAAAACAAGGGCTCGTAGCTTTTTTTTTTCTTTAAAAAAAAATCCTTTTAAAAACAAACATGTAGAAAGACAACAGAAAGGCATCACTCACAACGTGGCCATTAATTAATCTGTCACGGATACGTTCTCCGGCCACAGGAAAAGTATAATGAATTATTTATAGAGCCTTGCAAGAGAGGGGACGAAGGGATTGACCGGACAGGGCCTTCATCTGGTGTGTGTCACCACCGAAGCTCTCATGGTCAGCTAACTGCAACACAGTGCAACCCTTGTCAAAAGATCAGTACAAGACATGTGTAATATACAGTAGTGGTGGAAAATGTAGACTTCCCCAAAACCCTCTCTCTGTTATGCCCGTTGACAGTGTCAACAGGAAAACTAGAGCTACTTCTCAGTAGTGTTTAAACAACACAGTGGTCTTACACATTACCATCATCAGCAACACCATGGTGCTTTTTGACATGATAGCTGTGTCCACTATGAAAAACAACAATGTAATAAAATGGTTAATATATATATATATATATATATATATATATATATATATATATATATATATATATATATATATATATATATATATATATATATATATATGTATATATAAATACAGGACACAGCTTTCTGTGCATTAAGTGATCTATTATTTAGACTCACACACTTAATAGCTTCTGAAACTGCTTAATGTGATAATCAACCCTTTAATTATCCCTATGATTAGCCCTTAAAATAGATGGTTTATGGTGTTGAGTGTTTTTGTTAACTAATTAAGTGGTCCATTTTTACTGCATGGGGGTTGGGGGGGAATCAGTTGTTATGTTGTATAAAAAAGCTAAATCTGTACTTAATATCCTCTCTAAAAATAACACTTAATTAAATACACATTTAAAATAAACTAAAGCATTGAGTTTTGTAGTGGCCCATAAGGGCAGATAAACTACTGATAGACAATATGATGACTAATGAGAAGTGTATATATTGCTCTACGAAAACAAATGCTCATAAATTAGGGTGAAAATGTATCGTTGATGAGGGCAACATTTACGCAATAATTTACAGTTGAGAGTTGTGCAGAAAACTCACAAGGTCGTGAAAGTCCAGAAAAATTGCTTGAACGAGAAAAATAACAAAGCATGTTTTTGACCGTTAACAACCTGTGCAATAAGGCATTCCATGCCGTCTAGTTGCACAAGTTAACAGTTATGGTGTTGTACTGGAAGTTCTTCAGTCAACCCACAAAGCAGTAAAACCACAAAAAAAAAGAAAATTGCTCAACGGAAAAGGTCAGCAAAGTCACTGTATCTGAAACTGTTAACAACAAAGCATCCCATACTTCCGATATCAGAGAAATGTGGCTAAAGTATCTCAAAGAGAGAGTCCGTGGCAGAACGAGTAGATAATAGAAAAAGAACAAAAAAATAAACAGTGTCATTCCAAAGTGGCGACACATCATGACCACACAACTGGTTATTTACCCTCTCTGGTGGTACAACTGGTTTGAAAGCTAGGTGTGGTGGGTGACTAACTGCTATTTTTCCAGACACTGCCAGAGGAGTGGAGTAGCCATAGACTGCATGTATAAATAAAGTACCCCTTATAGCCATGAAGTTCATCACTCTCGCTCATTTCTCTTCTGATAATGTATTGGAGGCGTGACACCCGCACAAGGCCCAGCACTTTATCCACAGAGCTGTGCATTAATCACCTGCTCTAAATGGATGGGCTTCAATTTGGAAATAGGAAAAGACGAGCGAGACGAGGCGAGGCCCATTATGTTTGGCGGAGAACCGCAGTGTGGTGGGCAGGATGAGAGGATGAGTGAACGCCTCGGCGCCGGAGAGAGATGGGGGCTGCGACCTCGGGGGGTGGGAGGTGCAGAGCCCCAGACATCCGTCACCCAGAGCAGGGGGACGACGTGTGGGCCACGCTAGCCGGCTGGCTGGCCAGAGGAGCCCGCGAAGGAATCCGTCTGTAGACGCCTTTAAAGGTGCGGTCAGTGACTTTGATCCAAAATAGATACACTTTTTGTCAAATTCAGCTATTTGCTTGTGATGGTTGTCCAGCTATCTGCTCTGGGTGTGTCCCCTCCACAACACTGTGGGAGTTTGTACAGTTCTGTCAAAGGGAAAACAGTCACAGTGGCTCAGATTGAGCCATCAACAACTCCAGAAAATCAACACATTGCTTCGGGAGCGCAAAAGGGAGGCATGTCATTTGATTGGCTGTTGAACTTTAATAGCAACAACCTCTATACAGAATCGCGGACCAAACCTTTAACAGCAAAAAGTCATATCTGTCAGCGCCTCAAACCTCCACAAGACCAGCCTGAGCAGACCACCTTCACTCACACAGCCCACCCCAGATCATCACTGTGCCAATAGGCCTCACTCATAGCAGTGGTCTCACACTGTCGAGGAGGCCCTTAAACAGTCCATAAAATTCATACACAACTAATTCAACCCAATCACCACGCCTCAGAGGCTTGGAGGACACAGGTGTCATCTGACCAGCTGTTGAGCTCAAATAGCAGCAACATTTTCCCAGAATCGCGGACAATACCGTTAACAGAGACTTTCTAATGAGACTTGGCACTCAAAGAATCTCCCATAGAAATGTATGGGGTTAGTTCGTAACGCAAACATGGCAGTTGTCTACTCATATTCCGCCCCTTCCGCTGCCAAAAGTTGAAGTGTGAATACATCGTGCCAATCATGTGTTGTGAAGTCGCAGCTGGAGCAGGTTGGTGTGTCGTGAATCGTGAAGCATTGCGCAGGCACAGTTCTACCTGAAATAGATGTCCGATAAGTGCCCAAAAAGCGTTGCAGTATAGCCGCCGAGTGGAGGGACTTGCCTAAAAGGACTTTGTCGTTAATGTCCACACAGGGTTAGGGTCTGGACAGCTCTCAGGCAGACAGAGAGGGTCACAAAAGAGAGGCAAAGGCACAGGCCGCTCAGGGTCTTCAGCTTGGAGTCTGAAATTTACACTTACATTTACATTCAGTCATTTAGCTGACGCTTTTAACCAAAGCGACTCACAAAAAGGGTAACTAATTACAATGCGACAAGGTCATGTTAGCGCTGCAATAAGACACTGTTACATTGGAATTATACTAATTCAGTGAAGCTGTCAAAATCAAAACAAAGTCCTATACTTTGATGATCGTCACGGCTTATCTGTGAAAGTTTTGCTATGACAGTTTGTGTACAATTTGAACGAGTCATCATTCAGTGACCCAGTTAAAAGAGGTGTGATGTCCACATAGGCCACCCTCGGCCTCCACACACACACACACACACACACACACACACACAAATGCACAAACACATACACATACACACACACAAGCTCAAACGCACGTCATTGTCTGTGTTTTATTCAGCAGGCAAATATGGTGAAAAGCAGAGAAAACAACATGAGAAAACAACATGATTTAAAAATAGCTCCTCAAGGCAAATGGTAAACAAAGCAGCTCAAACAGGAAGTGAGAGACTAATATGTGCCGGTACACTGCTGCCTAAAGAAAGAGGTAAAAAGATAATCAGCAAAACTTTACTAAATGTCACTACACTTTTGACCTAAATACCTGTGTGTGTCTGTGTACTCAGTCTTAACTTTTTGCCAAGATAGATACTACTGAAGGCTCTTAATAGGACATGCAGTGTAAGAAGACTGGGGTTCTTATTATATGGCAGGATTAAAGTCAGAATTCTGGGAAATGATTCCTAAGTACAGCAGAAAAGCCTGTAGAGCAGGCCTAGTTCAGAGTGATCTTCAATTAATGTCTTCCTTAAAGCAGAGTTCCATCGGCCACAAGCTAATATGTAAAGAGTAAAGATTTTCTCATTTGAATTGCAAAACCTTAGACTGGATCTGAGATTACATTTTCATTCGATCAATTTAATTTTTCTGTCATCATCCATTTGTAACAGGCAGTTCAGAGATCAACTTCCAGAGATTAATTTATATAAGGAACTATGGCTTAGGCAACATGGACCTTATTTATTTAGAGTGCACTGCAATTTAATTAATCTGATTCATTATCAATATAAGCTAAATTTCATCTGGTCTGATTTAACATATAATTACATTTGAAACCTAATGAGAGAAACACCTTCAAATTTGGGGTGCCTTAAAAATATGTGCTAGACCAAACAACTAAAGAATCTCCTTTTAAAAACACAGTCAGTATTGATCCAGCCATTCAAAGCCTCAGAGGCACTCTCTCCTACACTCGATACATTTTGTGAGATCAAATCATTATTCTTCATCGCAGTCATATGACATATGAACAGTCACCAATCCCACACACCTCTCAGAATCACTTCACACATTGTACTATTGCAACTAATACCGATGCATCAATGCCCATGTCATTCAATTTTAAATAAGCTATAAACGAAATTACACACTATGCAAAGCAAAGTCTTATTTGTTTGTAATGCACAGTTAGGGAGTGAAGCTATATACAGCTTTGAGATTCTCTCACATACACAAGGATGTTTTTGCACCAGAGTACACCTCGCAACACAAATGTATGTCTTGAAAAAAAAAGAGCACTGTTTTTTGATGGGCATTTGTTGTTGCTGAAAAGGTTAAAGATTTTTCCTATCGAAACTTGAGTGGGTTGTGAAAGAACGTTTTCAAGAGGCAAATTTCCCCTCTGTCTCTGTGATATCACCCCAGCCATCAGTTTCAAAATGACTTCAGGATTTATTTATATAAAAACAACTACAAAAAAAAATGCATTATACTTTTCGATGTGGACAGTATTTTGTAATTATCATATTTTGTTAGGACATTTAAAACACAGAGTATATGTATAAGGAATACTGAGTATATGTTGCATTTTTACCAAAGTAATCTGTGGGATGTAGTTCAAATAAATTGTTTTGCTTGCAATCAAATATGTGGACAGTGTTAAAACCATTTAGAAATCATGCCGATATTTTTCTTCCTAAACCAGCACCATACACTCTAATTTTAAGGAGATGAAAACCATGTCTGTGTCACTTCGAAGTTCAGAGAATGTTATCTCTGTTGCAGTGCTCAAAGTGAAAAGATGACAATGCTTATGCGTAAACCATCCCAGAAAAAAAGAGGTTTACAGAGCATATCTTCTTTATCAAAATTAGTCATACGACACAGAAGGGAAGATGCAAAGGGCCTTTGATGGGTCCCCGTGGTTGAGTCAAGAGTTGAATGTCGTGGGTAGTAAGTGTCAGTCTCTCCACACTTTCACGCTCTCTGAAACACACAGAGACAGACAGACAGACAGATAGAGAGAGCAAGAAAAGACACACGGCCTCCCAAAAATCATTAGTGACTAACTAACAATAATAGCACGTTTTTGCTTGTATCAAATAGTACAGTTCTTGTAACGGATTATCTCCTCTCTGTGCTCAACTTAGCACTTTAGAGGGATAGTGGAGTTGTATTATGAGCGGGATATGGTAGCTCTGATCCAGACAATTTGTCCATTTCTGCACAGACATTATTTCCACTTTTGCAGGATATTCAAACAAAATAAAAATAAAAACAGTCTTGTGTCGGTAGCTGCTAAAATCTGTTCTGGGGGAAGTCAGTCTGACCTCGAACAAAAATTATAACTTCCTTCTCCTAATTTGTTATAAACAATATGATAACGTAGAAATATAAGACTGCATTTTATGAAACAAGGTCTGATAAACTCAATGTCTGAGATTTTGTCTTGAACAAAGCTACTCAACACATTTACTGAAGCAACAGACTCAACCCACAATTCTTTACCACCAACTTCATTTCTAAATGTCAAATGAAATCGAACTACAGATGCCACATTATTAACGAAACAGCCACAGCCAGCTAGACAAACCATTCTGAGTAGTGGTCATTGTTGTGTAGTTATTTGTTGCTATGTGTGTGTGTGTGTGTTTGAGTGTGAAAGACATTCAGCCGTTAAAAGACTGCAATCATCCCACCATGTGTGTGCAGAGCCATGCACAGAACTCAGAACCACAGGTGGGAGTGCTGATACCAGCATACTAATACAGTGCACACACTCACACACACACACACACACATAAATGCACACACACACACATTCATATATAAAAAGAAAGGTCAAATTGGCTCTACAAATGCAAAGAAACAAAATAAAAACAGAAATGAAAGTATGCATGGATCCAAAATATAACTCCACAGTATGTCCTGAATTGTTCACAGTTTTTTATTTCTGTGAACCATGTCCTAATTTCATGTTTATGGTTTGACTGTTGAAAACAACTGGTGTTTTTTCAGCAGAATCATCCGCCCACTTCGAGGTTTTTAAGTTGAACTTGCATCACTAAGCTGATAACCTGCTTGCTTTTCTGCACAAGAAGCACACGAACAAACACAGACTAATTCACAGTGTTGAATTCAAATGAACTTTCATGTTTTAATTATTTCATATCATACTAACAATGCATGCAAGGCATACTGTACATACAACTGCATGGTTTCTGCTCTGATTTGCTTGTTTCACTGTCAATACAGTAATTCCAGCTTAATATGACTAAGTTAACTCAGTTGACAATCTCTCTCTCCTGACATAAGTGGGATTAATTTAAAGACAAAAATACAATTTACAACAGGAAACAAAACTGAGAAACTATGTGGTTTCTTCTCACAACATTTAGGCCGAGGCAGTTGGAGGCATTATTTTGTGGAGGATCTGCTGTTTGTAGATGACATTTAAACATCCTATGCTTTTGGCTGGTGCCATCTGAGCATTCAAAACCAGCCCACACACATAAGCACACACACACACACACACACACACACGCACACACACACCCCAACCCATATCACAACTCATCTCTGTCCCCACACCCTCACAGAAAGGATTCAGACGCCTGCTAAATATCACACCACTAATCAGGTTCTCAGAGAGCTCCTGCTGTTCTGTATCAAGCTGCTAAATATGACAAGATTCTCTCTCTATAGTTTATACTTTACACAACCCATCTCGGCAGCGCTGCATATACCAGACTGTGCATGTACTGTACCGTATGCACTACACTCATGTTTAAGCAAACTAAGCTGAGGTTGACAACACTTAAATCTTTGTCTTAAAAAAAGGACTGTTCGAGGTTATATTGTGTGGGTGACACAATAGGAAATGGGTTCAAAGAAAAGAATGAAAGGGTTGGAGCCATTTGGGCTCTGTATTATCAACTATGTTTTGTGTTTATTTATGAGCACCATCACTGGCTGTAAATTGAATAAGGCAGCAGTGAGTGATGTGGATGAGGCCCATGGACTTCACCACTTAATAGGTTTGATATATAGCCTTTGGGTTTGACATGGAGGCCAGCCAGCCTCTGTCCCACACCAGCCCTCACAGCCTCGTCCATCTGTCTGTCCGTCAGTCTGTCTCCATGGTATTGTTTCAGTTTTGGTGTTGAGAGAGATACTTAGGCATGGTTTTGTAGCAAAGTCATAATTGTATACTTGTGACAACACTACTTCACAGTGGATGAGTTAAGGAAGAGCTGGGAAGGAGAGGCACCCGGCCTCAAGACGGCACATGTGTGTGTGTGTGTGTGTGTGTGTGTGTGTGTGCACACGCACACTCCTATGAGAAAAAGCCCAAAAGAAGAGTTGAGTTTTCCAGGAATTCATACAAAATGTAGGACAGTGATATTTTCAGCCGTGCCAGAGGCTTGGTGCTCTGAGGTCTCTGCAGCCCAGTGTGGCCACACAGGGTACCATCTCATGGGGCTTGTTTCTGCACCACAGACCCCAATTCTGTCTTTACCTTGCACAATGTCCTTGTTCAAAGTAGAACGAACAATCACACCATCAGAGCCGCTTTCAAATAATTCTGTTGTGGAAGTCCACTAAAGTTTCAGTATGCCTCAGCTTACTCAACGATCTCAATGCGTTTCTTAGAGCTTCAGGTTTCACAGGCGTAATCGCCTCGCATCTCTGGTTATGTCACTCTCTTGTTTTCCCCTTGCTGTCAAAATGTAAACATTCATGGAACTGAACTTTCTATTATAATGGAACAGCACATCACACATAACAGCACATAATGTGAAAATTAGCAGATGAGACCAGATTAGATATAAGACATATGTATGTCTGAAAATTCATGTTTCTAATATGATAGAATATTTTGTGCAGAATTACAAATCACAGAGCTGTTATCCATCAAGAGTCAAATGAAGTGCACATACCAATACTATTGTTGCAATGCTACTAAAAGCATGCCACTGCTGCTCAGGTGCCTACCATACATTGATAAACAAATGTACTCTGAATCTTTAATGACAAAGCAGTCATTATGGTAAATCTGTGTGTCTGTCAGAAAAAAACAGTTTAAAATGGTTCAGTCATAAAGCACTTGACAAGAGTCATGTGGCTGAGAGAAATGAGGGTAAATAAGCTCCTTGGTGATAAACAATGACTAAACAAGTAGTAAACAATGGTCTGTCTTCATAAACTGGTTCTCTCCTCATATCAATGCAGGCCATTTTCCCCACAGCCACTTCTGTGGGTCCCCGACCGTCAAGCTGGATCGCTCAAGTCAGTTCCTCTTCATGCTGCCTCTGCACTGGCCTTGTTTTGACAATAATTTCTTTGCAGCTAAGATGCCTGTCACAACAGGGCTGGCAGGTACAGCTCTCCTTGTATGCACCCCACCACATGAACACACATAGACACACACACACAGCCACACACAAACACACAAAAGCAAAACAGACACATGTGCATGCACACGTGCAGGCACACAAACACACAGACACACACACACACACACACACCCAGTCTCAGTCTCAGGTCACTGTCAGATCCCTCTCCTACACACCAAAGTTCCCCTTCGCATCTCCGTACACATCTCTGCGCAGTCAGTTCACTTTACATGAGAAAACACATCTCCACAGGCCTCCCCAGCTGAGCTATAGCAAATTCTAATTTGAAATATGTCCTACTTTACCTATGCAAGCATATTTAAACTTAAAAGATAGATAAATATGTACTTTATGCTATCCACAACAATTCTGCCTCAGTGATAAAGAGATACAATCCATAGCTATCAAGAGAGAAAATTTAACAGAAGCATGTTAATACATTTATTTACCATTAATTCTGTAGCCTGAGACAGTCGTAGGCATCAGGTAGGATCAGAGAGGAGAGCAAGAAGCCTGCACCTTAGGATGAGTATCAAACACTAATGACACAGACGTGCTAACAGCTTTAAAGCCCCAACACCATCTCGTCAGTCTTTCCACTGACTAAAATCACAACTTCTTTCTCCTTTTCTTTTTTTGTTGTGTGCCATAACCACACAAGGGAAGGTGTGTGTGTGTGTGCGTGGTGTGTATGCGAGAGTGTGAGTGTTTGAATGGGGAAAAAATATCTAATGGATCAACCCGATCATCTAGAGTAATTTCCACAGTTTATGACTCACTGGTGATTAATTTAACCTCGCTGTAATCTTGGGTCCAAATATCTGTTCTTAAAGTTACATTCTCAAATTTCATGAACCACGACCAGCCATTCCGCATCACTGTAACCTGCACCTTATTTCTTAGTAAAACAAGAGTATATGATTCATAAGACTCAACCACAGAAACTGAAAATAGCTGGAAGAGAGAAAAGCTTGCTCTATTGCGGTACCTATATTAGCCAAAACAAAAACATTTACGAGTATGAGTGGCAGAATTTCTGAAAGAAGAATACAGCTTTGCTAAATTGCCTTTAATAACAAAATATCTGACAGAGGAAAGACTTGCTCTAATAGTCATGTAGCCACAGGTGCTATACAAATACCAACAGTAAACAGGAAATGGTGTGTACAACATGTTTCTATGTCTCCAAAATTTGTTCTGTCGTGCAGAGTCTGTAATTTTGTGGTCAATAAGAAATATATTGAGTTCCACAAACAAAATGTAAATTATAAATTATAAATTATAACAATGCAGTGATGTGTTTGTGTTGTGTGGTGCAAGTTTTATATGCTCCAAAATGTACAGGTTCAACTTAAAGTAGTATTATTAAATTATTATGTTAGGCTGACCCTGATTTGGAACATCTTCATTTTAATTGCCCTCTCAGTAGGCTACTTCAATTGTTGCTCACTCATTAATTTTACTGCCAGAAATCAATTATTAAACAAATATGATATGCTTCTAAATGTTGGAGCTTTTCCCCACACAATTGCAAGGGTATTATGTTGTGTTTGTTCAAACCTAGTCTGTGTTATTTCTAATTTGCCTGGATATGAAAGTTGTGCGGCGATGACAAACACTGCTGACACCACCATACCGTGAAAACACGACGCTCTCCTAAAGCCACAATGTCACCGACGGTCCCTCCTTATCGCGTCCTTATCACGACGGAAGCCCCACAAGTACCTAGTGACATTTAGTTGATTGTTTGTTCAAAAAGCCTTATTAAGAAATAGCATTAGCCTACACTAGGCAGTTGATTAAGTTGGCTTACCGTTATTGACAATAGGCTACAAGACAAGGAAACTTTGAATCACAAGCCTCTGCATGGACCAAATATTTTAGGCTACAAACGCGGTCTTCTAATGTGAAGTGACTATCAGTTCACCGACCTAAGATGGTTATCGAAGATGGTTGTCTAAGATGGTTGTCGAAAACAAACAAAATTTCACAATCCACTTAGAACTTATTACAAAAGAAATTATGTATTTGTGCCTTTAGGTGTGAGCAGCACAAAGCCGTTCTTCAGTTTCTAAATAGAAATATAATTGAGGTTGGTCATTTCAGATATTAAATTGTAAAATAGGCTAGATAGGTTTGACCAGCAGGATATTAATTTTACATACCAAGCAGGAGGTTGTCGAGACAAAGGAAAATTAGCTCGCTGTGGACAAATATAGGCTAGCCTACAGAAAACAGCAAGACAAGTGCTGTGTTGTGCTCTTAAAAAGGCCAGGTGAAATTTCCAGCTGATATTTGAAGTGTTTTATAAAGACCATCCATAGAAGGCAATCAAAGCAGTCTTAAATATTATCCTATAGGAACTTAAAAATACTAAGGCCTAAAAACATGAATAGGATTTTGGTTGTTTAAAAATAATTCATGATATGTGGGCCTAACCAAATGTTTTGCCAAGTATAACAAGAATTTACATTTAGATTTACATTTAATCTAAATGATCACTTTGTGGCTTGTTTGTAGTCAAAAGCTAGTCTTAAAATACATGTAGCCGTTTGGCATAGGCTAACCTATGTTGTTAAAGGCGTGCAGGGAAAAGCCGCTTTAATATGAGATAATTTAATGCATCTGCTCTTTAATGTAAATATGCTTTCACAGAAATCTAACTAAGTCTAAGTTTTTCACCCTTCAACGGCAACATTTTAAAACTCACAACACATTTCCTTCCATCAGATAAGGTAAGGGCTAGGCAAAAACTCAGGACCTGAAAATTTAGTCCGAACGAGATTATTTGAAAACATACATTTGATAACACATTTAACCTATTTCATTTTATTACGAGATCATGACTTAAAAGGCGCCGTGCGCTCAGGAAAATGTCCCATACATCCACAACAGCCCTTCTCAAAACAATGCCCAAAAGCCAGGTTACCCAATACACAGACCTGTACTGCCCCCTTGTGTCCAAAGGCCTACCTTGTTTGTTAGGCAACACTTAAAACGTGTAAATGTTGAGATGCCGCTGACATTTGTTTACAACGCCTCCCTTCTTGTCACATAACCTTCTCAAACAAGCCAATTAATGGTAGCCTAATTTTATTACGAAACAACAATTTAGGCTACTTCTTTTAAAGCAATCAGGCTATTGATTTCAGGTCGACCATGGGATAAACAACTGTAGGCTACAGCAAACCTGTAGTTTGTGTGTGCTTGAGTGGGTTTTGCTTGATAGACATGAGGTTAATTAATAGATAGGCTATTTAGTGTTAGTGTAGGTCTACGGTATGAAATGTGTGTTTTATGTTTCATTGCACACAATATGCCATTTCTCAGTCGACATGTTTTCCTTAAAGTAACTGAAACCTGACATTAAATGGCCAACCACAACATATTCATATTGAGAGCTCTTTGTTCACTACAGAATTGTTTTTGAAGATGTGGCACGGGCCTATGACGGGCTAGTTTCGGTAAAACGTAGCAGGCTCCAGCAAACTTCAGTTCCAGTTACTGAGACCCTTCAGAATGCAAAAACATGCATTCCTGTTAATACCCTCACCAATTCCCTATTGATAGCAGATCACGGGACTGATTTCAACACATCGACTTTTTGACTACTCTAGAAGTGCATCTCAAAAATAAACAAAACATGTAGCCTTTCAAATAATGTAGCCAAAGTTGTAAGGTTTAGGCACTGACACACAGGCCATGACCTAGGCTACACCACATCATATATAGGCTACGATTTTAAAGGTTATGGGGTAATCAGTATCTTGTGGCTTATATGGGCGATAGGATAAGTTTGATTCAAGCACTCAATCAAACGGTTTCCCAAACTATAGTCTTTTCAATAATCCGCTGATCCACCAGAACGTCACGTCTTTTGTTTTAATCGCAAGAGATGTCTTCAGTCTCCACGGAAAAAATGCTGAGTCTTACTACGCCAAACGAGTAGCCATACCTTGGAGTAAGAACAAAAATAATCGTGCAGGTTCTAAATGACTGTTAAGACAACTGAAACCTATCACGATCAAACACGCAGTTTAGAAACATTTTATAGTAGATTAAAACCGTGATTGAGTCATCTTCAACCTATGACATTAAGCTTGACATTTTTAAATTGCAAGTCTGAGATCATTTTGACTTGTCATGCCTCCACCCCCACCCCTGAATCAGGAAAGTCGTTGCTCAAAAGGTTACAATTAGTCAGATCTTAGAAATGAACTTGCAAGGAAGCTATTTATTTCCAATGTATTTTAATGAACTAATTTGTAGTGTTAAACTACTTTTCATAGGACTTTATTGTTTTATATCCTATCACCTACTGTATATTCAACACTCAAGCTGTCTACACAAAATCTTAGGCTACATATTTTCATATTGTAATTGTCAAAGCACACTACTTTAGATATGGGTACACATTGTCAGGTCATTAATGTACTAACCTAATCAATAATCAAATTATTACATTACAATTAAACTACATTACTACAAATTACTGCTACATTTGAACTAACTATCCTTGGTGAAATATTACATTCAAAAAGAAATATGTAAGCTTAATTGTCATTATTTATCCATTTGTGATTACAGTCTTAGAGTGTCATTAATTATCATTACAGGGTCACATTCAATTCCATTATGACCTCTGATGCTTCTTACCTTCGCCTTTGACTTTCGGACTGTTCGTCCACTTCTATCATTTAGATTCTAATCAACATGCTGAAATGTCCATGCCCCTGCAAGGAACATTTCTACACATTTTTGCTACCTCATATACACTATTCTCTAAATAATGAATAACCAAGCAATGCTGATACTAAACCCAATACTGCAATAGTTCCTTCTGACTCAAACAGCAAGCAATACAACATATCTGTCTCATGATCAGATCTAATGCAGGCAAGGCAGCATATTTGTTTTTTTTTTCTGCAGCAGAATGCTTAGTCATCTCTGACATGGCAGCCCACGCATCCCACGCTGCTTTGCTACAGAACAGCCGCCTGTGCAATGTGCTCACAATAGCAGAGCTGCCAGCGGTTTTGGAGAAGGTAGTCACTTACAGTAAAAGGGTAAGGTGGAGACCAGCGTGGGGTACTCTGTCTCTCCATGACCAAACAACTCGTTGATGGTAATACCTACCCACTGCACACGACTTGACAGAAATCATGGCAGGCAGGCAGGCAGACAGGAGCCCTACTGGCTTTTCACTGCCTCTGGAAATTGATGCCCTCTGGGCACTTAACTAATTGGAAACAACAGCCTCCTCATCCAGTTGTAGCAGTATCTCCTCAGCTGTGTGTGTGGATGCTTCTTGTACCAAGTAATCCCTGCATTCCATCTAATCTTATATTAATCTGCATCTCCCTAATCTAGAACATTTCTCACAGTCATAAATCTCCAGCAATTCTAAGCTTGCTTTGCCTCACTTAGCATAAATGTGGTAACTTCTTCACAAATCCACGAGAAACATGTCCTTCCTTCTATATATATGTCATATTTTCATATCTTATTTTATAGGTTGTAGGCATAACAGATAAACAGCTACTCTCTCCAAAGCTAGAGAAAGACCTGTGTAAAAAATGATCACTGTAAATTCTAACTCAAGGTCAGTTTTCTCTCAGTGACTCTGTGCCCCCATTGGGTCATCTAAACTGAAGAAGGAGGAGGGGACTGTCAATTTATTTTCCCACAGTCCTTTGGAACTGGTCCATATGCTCTTTTCATGGGAAACGCACCAGTTCTAACAAAGATCAATCAATCAAATACTATTGGTATTCATGTGTATGTCATGCACTGCGGCAGTGAAACAAAATATTTATATACTGAACGTATCCATAACACAATCGTTCAAACCTAAAATTGTACATTTACACATTGCACGTGTACTTGTGAGTTAAGAGTACATTTACATTTACATTTGTAAGTCATGAGTAATGTGTAAGTTCCCCATGTTCATCATGCTGACAGTAATACTGCTGCTATATCTAACTTGCTGGCAGACAAGTAAAGTCCTCAAATCGTGCTTTTTGTTCAGTGGTCACCAGGTCTGTCAAAAGACTGTCTAAAGCTTTAGTTTATGATGTAAGGCAAAATCTACCTCTTTGATTTGAAGTGTGAAAATATTCAGAGTGATTTCAAAATGCGAGATCTGTGTTAATCATCACTGACCGAAATACTCCAGAAAGTGAAGGCAACAAAAGTACAAATTGTCAACATAACTATTGTCCACAGCATGAATCTATATATCTGTTCATGTTTATGTCTATGATGACAGAGGTCAAACATAGCAACTGCTTTCATCAATGCTGTTACTAACATAACTCCTTAACATTCTCAAAAGTTATATCAGAGCAGTCTGTGAGCCAAATCTCCACAGAATACAACCTGAAGACAAGGACTTAAGAAAAGCAATTCCGCATGAACTTACCGATGACTCTCAATTCGCCTCAAAACCTAGAATACAGCAAAAACAAAAATGGTCCTTCTTTTTAAGACCACTGAAGTCAAACAGCACAAACTGACCACCCCCGCATGTTGATAAATGTCCTACAAACACACACATACACACATACACAAGACCCAACCTTTGGAAGAACACAAGGATCCAAGATGAGTCAGAGAGCTAAACAGTACCAAAGGCTATCGGAACTGAACGGCTTGTGATGCGCTGACTCACTTAATCACCACTTCCTCTTCCCACATGCCTCTCATAACTTCACAGATGAATGGTCAAGTTCCCACACTCCTCCTTGGGAGGTCTGTTTGTGTAAAAACATGGGAGGGGGACACTGGCCTGAGACAATCACTACCATCCATCAGTGAGTAATTAAACTGTTTTTTTTTTAACTCCACACTCACTTTATGTGGCACAGTAACAGTATTCACATGACAGCTTATAAATCAAAGATGCGCAGACTGACCAAGAGTTGGTGAATGCTGTGTGGTATGTACAAAGTTTTTTCTGTCACAACTAGTTGTGTGTTCACAGTATGGACAATTCAACACTAAATGTTTGTGAGGATCTCTCTTCTATACCAGAGCTGAAGTCAGTCTTTGCCACAACTCTTTACTTTTACTTAAGTTTTACACTCAAACTACAGCCCCCACAACTAAACAACACAAGCTCTCGTTCAAACCAGTACAGCCAGACCCCTGTCACATACCTTCAGTGGCTGTGAAGAGGATGAGGACTTGGTCTTGGAGGCTGCCACTCAAACTGCAGTAGGATTAGGAGAGCTTTGCTACAGTCTACCCACATCTGTGTGTTATAAAGAAGTGGTGACAGCGGCGCCGTTTCAACGTGCACCCAACTCAGCAGAAAACCCTCAGTGGAACTTTCAACACAACAGCTTCCAGCGCTGTGATAAGCATCCAGTGACAGCTGCTTAACATCGGCTTATCAGGGTAAACATGCTTCAACAAGGTCTCAAGCATGTAGCCTACTGCTTCTATTTCAGACAGAGGGAGGAGGGCCGGGAGGCAATGCTCAACAACATTTAAACTGTTTCAAGTAGGTCTAATGAAAATAGAGCTGTCATTACACTAATAACCTCATTGATAACTCATCATGGCACTCTGCAAAACATGAATTCTGTATGTACTTTACTTTCTAACATCTACTGTACATATGTATTAAACAAAAATAAACCTTGCGAGTGGTACAGTGCCTAAATGTCTGACAAGATGAACGTAGATGAACGTGTCATGTCATATGGTATTGTGTGTATGCTAGTGTGTTCAGTTCAAACGCTCCAGGAGATGCTGAGGCAAAAGAGCACTTTCTGAAGAGTGACAGAGGCAGGTCCTGCGGGTAATTAGTCATAGCAAGGTAGTTTCACCTCCCACCTCTCTCTCGTTTGCTTTGCCCTCAGAGAATTTCTACACATAATGATCCCTATCTAATCTGTTTCATTTTCAGACACATATCACATAACAAAACTCGGGTCATTCTGGGTGAACGTAAATGCACAGAACCTGTAAGACAGACACATGAGTACTGAACCCTACAAGCTTGACTTATTGATGGGAACCTACTGTATTGATGAGAACTCTGATAGAAAACATTACCAGTTTAAGTTTTACATATGGACAAGGGGTGGCAATGGTTGGCATACTAATACTATACAGTTTCAGTGATAGGCACACTCTCACAGAAATGTTATGTTTCATTTTTGAGTGTCCACTTCCTTAAAGGCCGATAGAGCTTTACATGCTGATAACATTTCACAAGATAATAGGCTCTCGGGTATTTTGATCAGAGACTAAATGTCACAGTAGGGCTGTAACTACCGATTATTTTCAGTTGATTAATCTGCTGATTATTTCCTTGATTAATCAATTAGTTGTTTGATTGATAAAGTGCCAGAAAATAGTGATAAAATGTTGATCATTGTTTCCCAAAGCTCAAGATTATGTCTCCAAATGCCTTGTTTTGTTCTTGCCTTGTCTTTTATTACTTTTGCCTTTGTTTTTTTGCTTACTAATTATTCTTTATATTTAAATTATTTTACCTTGTGTGTTTTATGTTTTCTTTTTATTATGATCTTTACCTTTTGAACTATTCTTTGACTATATTGCCCTTCTATGCTTTTATTTGTTATTATTGTTTGTTTTTTGTTTATGTAAAGCACATTGAATGACCTCTGTGTATGAAATGTGCTATATAAATAAACTTGACTTGACTTTCATAGAGGAGTATAGCTTGCCTCAGCCAGACCTCATCTCATTGAGATGGAGTCTGGGAACTACACATTCATTTTCTCGTATTCGAGACGTGGTTTACGAATGCCTAGAGCCATTTTTTGGGCGCTACGAATGTCTATCAAATGCATCTGTACGTAGCTCATAACCGCTTCGGTGTGTCGTCATCGTCTTGCTGTTCCCCCTCCGTTCTGTGATTGGTTCCTTCGCTGAGGTGAAAATTTGGTTCATGGAATCCAGGCTGCCTAGCAGCGTGAATAAAATTGTGCGTGTATGGCAGCATGGGGAAACCCAGGCTAAGAGGAGTAGGTAAAGCTGAAAATATTAAAGTTTAAGAAGCTACAATCAGAGAATGTGTATTTTCCTTGGATCAATTAATCAACAATTAATCAATTAATCGTTGCAGCCCTATGTCACAGTCTGACATGATAAAGCTCCCTATAAGCTTCAAATGAGACACGTGTCTCTGTTCTCCATTTATGCCTGTGTAGACTGTAGTGTACAGTGTAGGCATGGGGTTTTACTCCTCTGATGAATTTAGAGCTTGTGCATATTGCAGAAGTCAAAAAAAGTTATCCATGTTGACCTATGAAAAAAAAGGAAAACGTTCCAGTTTTTGTGATGACTACTTAACCACAAGTGTTTTGGCTATGGGCTCAAGACTGCTTCCGCAGGATTGGGTACTACCAACCCTTCTGATCAGCCCAAGAACACATCTGCCACCCAGAATTACCATGACAACCATGTTTAGCATCTGGAATCTTCTTATAACCTAACTTCATTTTCAAATTCTGGATGGTGAAGATAACAGCTTGAATGTGCTTTGCTCTTTCGTAAGTCAATTACTGCTTTAAAATCGGGTGATACTGTGATACTGATATTGTAGATGAAATACTACAGAAACGGAACTGAACATAATGTCAAAGATATCACAACATCAACAGGATGTCAGAGATCCCCTTAAATGCTTTGGGAAAGTGTTAAGTTCTTACAGATGTCTTCCTATGAGGCAGAAGACATACTTTTTTTAATGTCCATAATAGAGACCAGAGCCCATAGACAAGAAAAATGTGTGTATCTATGTGTGTGTGTGTGTGTGTTTGGGGGGGGGGGTGTATAAAAGAGATGGTGGGGGGGGGCAAAAGGAAATGAGTCACTATCACATGACCATTCCAGCTCGGAGGTTCCCACGCCTTGGCCACGGGTCTGAAAACTTCCTGTCCGGTCCTGCAGATGGTATTCCATCCTCCTCCGCCCCAGCATCTTCCGCCGGAGCCCCCAGCACAGACAGATCTGCCTGGAGACGTGAGTCACAGCAGCAGAAAGAGCTGAGTCATGGCTCAGGAGGAAGAGATGGATAAAAGGCGCCTTTGTCCTCTCAACAAGTAAGCTGGTCCACACACACACACACACACACACACACACAAACACACGCTCACACGACCCCCAAGTTCTGGTGAGGCAAGACTCTCCAGCTCCTCCATGCCCCAGCAACCACCATCTATTTCAGTTGTCTCGGTGGAATGGAGGAAGCTCATTAATGCCGTGACTCAGGCTGAGAGCCAGCTTAGAGCTGTAGAGTGCTCGAGATACAGCCGATAAATCAAAAGCCCCAGAACTTTGCAGAATGTGCACGAAAGGTCCACACACATGGTGAACCCGGGGTGTTTGTGTTAGGTACCGGATGGTGACCGGAAGACATGTCTGCTCTTGACAGTCAAAATGAAACTGTTTAGAGCTACAGCATAAAAGAGGTCACCACAGCTGTTCACACACACACACACACACACACACACACACACACACACACATTTATCACTTAAAAACCTAAGCCGATGACAAAAACAAAGATTGAAAAGAAATAAATGCATGGCCAGGAAGTAACATTTCAACTTAATGACCATGTTTGTTTTTCTGGATGACACTGGAGCAATGACTATGAATCTGGTATTTGTAAAGTAATATATTTGTGCAGAAATTGGACAGAAATAACTTTTTAAAATTCTGAGTAATGAAAGTTGAATAATAAAAAGCATGTGAGTAATTTCCTGTAAGAAGCCACATGGCCTGTGTAGTTCAGTAAGGTTTTATAATCTATATTAGGACCCGGTGGCATTTAGGCTGTTGATTCTGATAGAAATTCAAGTGCATAAAATTTGTGTTGTAGTCTGCCCTTATCAAACTAACAGATTTGATTGTTTATTTCATTTTTGTAATTACACCCGTTAGTGTCAGGGAAATAAACAAATCTTCATTATAAAAAAATAACAGAGCCATTATCATAGCCAAGTCTTTCAGCCCTTCATAGCACTATATCAGAATGAGCCAGCCCACGCATAACACAACATTTAGCAAGTAGAGAATTGATGTGGCATAACAGATAAACTGCCACAGTCACCAGTAAACATCATATTATTTGCCACAGTCATCAATGCAAATATTGGCCAATACTGATAATAGGCTACTATATTAGTTCATCCTTAATAAAAAAAAAAGGATTTTTCCACAAAAGGCCTAAAGCTGTGTGTATAAAGCTTTTTGTGAAGCAGAAGCTGGCCACCAAACACGGCTTCTCACAAAAGTTCAGTCGGGCTAACAATACAATGCCACTCTTCTGGACAGAACATAACTCATGGTACCCTAAGAATAACTTGTACCCTGAGGCAAATCTGTTCCTTGACAGAGACATTTTATGACAAGTGGAAAGAAGAAAGGTATTATTACAGATAATGTTATTCTTACAGGTCCCTACGTATAAAACAATAAATAATAATAATAATAATAATAATAATAATAAACAATATAGCTAAACTTGCTGCAGACCTGCAACAGACAAGGAAAATCAAGTTGGGCAAGCATCAGGGAAGTGGCAATGCTAAGGTTGGTATATATTATTTTTCATGGATTGTTTTAGAAATTAATTATTTCCTTTTCAGGAGAGTATAATTTCACCATCATAAGGTTGGGGTTTGAAATTCAATTGTCTATTGACGGTCTGTTTGCTATCTGCTCTTTTTTCCTCTTAAATGTGAGGTAGTTTGACCCACTTTATAAAATGTTAATTGAGATTGGTCCAGTGGTTCATGATCTATCGATCATAAAAAAGTGAAATAAGCCATAAGGCAAGTACTTTAGCTATCGATATAACAACCTAAAATTTCTGGTGTTGTTTTCAGCATCAGTTGAAAAAAATAATAAAGTGTTTTTAACGAATAAATCATGGTTAGAAATGTAAGGTGTAAATGTAATGGACAGACTTTGAAGTGCTGTAAGCAGACAGAGGGATGTGAAAGAAAGGAGCTGTATCAGTTTGACTAGGGCAGCATGCCAGATACTGTGCCTCTGACATGGTTTACTATTCTCTGCAAAGGGCTTGGTCAAATAGTGTCTGTTCTGTTATGCTGTCATTGTTTGATGACTAAATCTAAGAACTTACACCACACACGTCCACACACACACACACGTCCACACACACACACACACACACACACACACACACGCCCACGTCTACACACACACACACACACACACACACACACACACACACACACACACACACACACACACACACACACACACAAGCTGATCCTGTGAGAACGAACCATCAATGCGTTCTCACCGGTATTTCTCCGCTAAGAGATCCAATACACGGGACCACCAATCAATAGCCTGCCTTTGACAAACCACAAGGGACAGAGTAACTCTAGCAGTGCCCACAGGAGTCCGTGCCTCCCACAGCCCCTGATCAAATCATCCTGAGACAATAAGGTCACCACCACCGATTCTTCTTCACTAAACAGGGGATCAATATCTCCCATACATGTGACACCTGCCCCTCTACCCAGTCTCGTAGGAATGAGTATGGCTCACACTCACACTGTCTTTAACATTTTACATCGCACCACGTCACAAAGCAGGTTTAGTTTAATTAAGTGCTATGACCCTTGTCAGGGTTAAAGGGTTGTTAATGCAAAGGCATTTCAATTTCGTTTACTCAGTGCTAAGTGTAGTTACTGTAGCACAAGGCCAGGAAAAGACTACTGGGGGAGCAGAAAAAAGAACATTTAAAAAGAGTTAACCACCATACTGTGTAGAATGTAGAAATATCAGTTAAACTGGTAGACTGTCCTCTGTATCTGGGCAAATACAAATACTGTATATATACAATAAAATCCTATTAAACTGGGGATAATAAAAACTTGACAGGAACAGCTTTGAGGGGAACAAACATAAGACCATCACAATACTGATACTTCTGTGTTCCAAGTGTTATGACTATAATCTATTAGAATTTGTACATAATAAAGATAAGTGACTAAGATATTGCATATTTACATATATTTAGTTTTGATTGTATATCTTATTTGAAAACGAATAACCAATGTTAATCCTTGATGACAACTCATTATTTCTGCGTAAACATTTTGTGGGCAAAAATACTAGGCTGTTGATAGTATCAGCATTCTGTGATCATAGTCATTTTGAGAAGCATGTTCTACATGTAAACATCCTGGTCTGAAGAACTGCCTTATTACCTCATTAACAGAGAGGTGTGTACAGTGTTTCCCACAGAACTGAATTCTATTTGTGGTGGGAGGTTTGCAGAATTAACTTGAATGCAACAGTTTTTAACAAATTAGCGCAGCGTGGTTATGATGCTAACCAGATTTAAGCACAATGTAGTACAACCTGGAAAATCATTGTGTGGTGGTCAATTTTGATATTGTGGTGGGCCGCCACAAATAAGTCAATGTATGGGAAACACTGGTGTAGTATACTTAGTCTGTGACTGATTTTGTTTACTAATACCTACATTTGGAGAAACAAACGTCATGGTTCTGAATCAAGCATTGGTATTTAAAACATCAATTTTATAATAGCCCATTGAAAGTGAAACAAACTATTCATGTCGTAAATGATGAAACTACCTTATCAACCACACACAGGCATTATTTTCAGGTGGTAACAGTTCTGATGATGTTTTCAAGTCTCTGCAGAGATGTAATGTCATACCACGAAATGGTTTCATTTTATTGTAAAATGAATCATACTTTATTTAAATGAGTTGCCAAAGGGAATGATACAAAACATTCTTGGCCTATCCTCACATCAGCTGTTTTGTCGTGACTTACTTAGGCATCTTCTGTAGATGTTTCTCACTAACCATTTTAATGTGTTGGATTACTGTCCCACGATACGGCACAGTGCAGCTGTGATCATACACTCTAAAAAATGATTCAGAGGTTAGTAGATAAAACTTAAAATGAAGAACATTTTCGACATAAAAAAATTAAGTTTGCTACTTGTACATGTATAGGTGAGTTGACAATTTATTTTAAGGAGTTTGTAATACTGAAAAAGAAAGAAAGCTGTCTCAACTTATTCATATATGGATTTTCAACACACAGTCTTGCTTTCACCTAACAATAGAAAGTATTAAGTTCCTGAAACTTGTAAATCTCGTGACCAAACTTATAAAGCTAATAACACGATTGAACGTTCAGGACCTTCCAGACCACGCCTGAGAAGTAACAGAAATTATGGCACAGGATCCTGTAGCCTGCATCGAACATCACAGGTAATGCGTGCAAAGTAGTCTAGCCTACTATTTTTTGTGTTTGTTTTAAAAGCAACAGCTATCAAACAACGGCACACAGTGCATCAAAATCTTTGTCACGTGACACTCAAATGAAATTAACGCTATAGCTTGCCCTTTTGCTAATTTGAATATTTGAAAAGATGGATTTTAGCTATCTACAGACAGTAGCTATCGTGTCTTCCAAGCTAGCTGCTGCTTTCACGGTAATTAAACCATTTGAAAAGATGACTTTGGTAGCTGGCGTCTTCAAAGTTACCTGCAGCCTGCCCTGATCATTTGGAGTTAGTAAAGGTAAATTTAGCTGTCTGGTGTCTTCAAATTTCACCGTGGCAGCTGTATTCAAGACTTAACATTTTAGCATTGCTAGTTCTAACACTGCGTGTTTGAGGATCATATTTGGTCGTCCTAGTTAAGCCTAACATTGTCACTATTTATGAAGGTTTGTGGGCCATTTGACATTCTTAGCTTAACCTGAACATAGGCCTAATAGGTAGGCCAACATTTATTTATTTTTGAAGTTTGAGAAATATTATGTGTCAATCCCTGCAAACCATGTAGATTTTGTTCATTTTGTTGTTTGTCTTGAGGTAAATTTTCTAACATTGTGCCTTTCTTTTATACAGATAAATGGCTAATTCAGACGGAGCTCTACATTCATTCATTGCACAACTGGACCAGTTGCCATTGCTTTAAAAAATAAACAATGCTTTCAGAAAATTTAAATTGCTGTGTGCTTTTATTCAGACAGAAGTGAAGTAAGTTACTATAACTTAAAAAGATCCATGCAAATTGTTACCTTAATTTTTTTTAAGTCATTTCAACTCAAGTTGTTTTTTGAGTAAATATTGTGAGACTTTTATAGTGAGAAGAACTCAATTAGTTTAGCACAATCAACCTGATTTGTCCTCTAAAAGCTTAATTAAGTTGAACCAACTTAATTATATTAATTTGATCATATAATATAATTCAGTTGTTCTAACTATATAAGTCTCACAATATTTACTCAAAAACGGCTTGAGTTGAAATTACTTAAAAAGATCCATGCAAATTGTTACCTCAATTTTTTTAAGTTGAGTAAGTGTATTATTTTTTAGAGTGTACTAAATGTGTTTTAAGGTCTCTTATGTGTCTCTTATGTCTACTGCCAGTGCTACAAATCAAAAGAGTCAAGCAGAACTCTCATCAAAAATACTGTATTATTAATGCTAGTGGAATCACAATACACTGTTTGACATTTCAAATGCCAAAATAACACATATGCTGAACAACCTCTAGTAGTTCATCAGCACAGATGCAATGTCTACAGCACCACCTAGTGCTTTGTTAGGCCTACTGCACTCTCAGAGGAGCCCAGTTATCTTTGCTGTCCATTGCAAATGGAGATTTAGTGTTTGTGATATTTCTTTCATTCCAAAGGTTCTATAGTTATAGAATGCCATACAAACTGAAATGTGATTCTGTCTGAAAAGAAATTCTGAAGAAACATGTAAATCTAAAAGAACACTGATAACAAAGCACTCAATCTATGACTGACTAATGCATGGGATATTACTTTTGTAAATGCAAACATATACCAGCCACTGACAGATAAATTATCAAATTCGCCAGCCACTCAATAATAAGTTTTCTCCTGTTTTGAACGGGGACGACTTCTTATTATTTTTCTTTTTACCTTTTTGTGCGCGCTATTCAGCTCAAACCGCTTAATGTACAAATTTGGTTGAAACACCGTTTTGTAGATCTTCCAAGGCTTTACCGTCCTATCCGTTTTTCATTTTTGAGACGTTTATACTTTTTGAGATATTTGTAATTAAAAGTGTATTTTCCCCCCCATAGACTTGAATGGGGGCTGTGATGTCATAATAGAGCCAGCTGCGCTCGTTAAGTAGTTCTCAGAGCAGTTCCCAGGCTAATCAGAACACTGGCACAGGTGTCACCTGTGAGGACTCCAACTGTCTCAGCTTCTAAGCATACAATCTAGCTCTACCTGAACTACACATCCTATTAAAGTGTTTCCTGTGTTTCAAAATAAAAGTCCCAGCCATATCTCATGCATTCAGCATTATATCTCCAGAACGGCTTGACGCGTACATGCTTCAAATTTGGTAATGCAGTGTTTTTATGGACTCAAAGATGAAGTGAGTTGATGTTGGAGGTTGAAGGTCAAATGTCAAGGTCAACAACACCTTGAGTGTGATATCTCAAGAATGCCATGTCACACAAGTTTCAAATTTGGTTACTCCAAAAGCATCTTTGCAGGTATCACAATTACCCTACCAATCAGCTAGCATCAAGCTTAACAGCCCCACCAACACCCTAACCAGCAGATTGCATCCCCTCGTGTAATTCCTCGGAATTGCATTTCTAGTTTTGTGTCTGAAATCTACCAGCCACATTTGGATGATGCTGCTGCTCTGTGGCCACTAGGTGGAGCTAGAGTCCAACACTATGAAACAAGGGACCAGGGAAAGCGAAGTGTCTTGGGTTGACCCACAATAATATATTTGCACCCTGCCAAATATACACAGGCCAGGAAACACCATTTGGGAAGCACAAAAAGACAATAAGATTGCCAGATAGGCATGGCTTACACTAATAAGCTCATTACCAAGGCCATTCACACATAGAAGATAGACTCATGCCCTATATGAAAAATGAAAGTGTCACACATGATGAAAGTTCACCCATTCACACAGTTCTTGCTTTTCCCAAGTGTGTTTTATGTGGGATATAGTCAGTGTGGTAAACACCACAACTGTGATGATGATAATGTATATTGTAGGTGTTGTGAAATAATGATTGACATGTTGATGTATACATGTATAGCCTATACCATCTTAATCCTATATTTGTTCAGACAGCTATATCAAAGGTTGACTCCATACCATGCTTCTGGATGTAACACATCTAACAGTAATCCCCATGTGCATGCTTTCCACAGACATACATGGCCACTGGAACAGAGCATGCAAAATTTTTAAAATAACTACTGTATGCTGCTTGCTTCCTCAAAATGTGCTTCTGTTATGTAACCTCATGGTCGCAACAACCTACTGGACAAATGCTGTGCTAGCATTATTTTATTGCTCTCTGACACACACAAAACAAAACGAGTAACATAGCCTACTGTATGAATCCTACCATTTTCAAAATGTGATTTTATGAATAAGTTTCACTGCCACCCCTTCCGTTACCGAGGCCCTCAGTGGCAGGTTTTTACTGGAAACCGGAGTTGTGTGAGTCGTAAGAGAGAGCATGTGTGAGCTAGCCCTGGCAGCAAATGTAATTTGCGGCCGCTAGGGGCGCGTCTAGATTTCTAGGCTGTGTGAGCAGTATTTAGATGGAATGGTTACCCATGCGAAACTCCCAGTAAGCGTGGGAGTAATGTCTGCTGAAGAATCTCTAAACAGATTCACACTAAGAACAATCACCTGTGCACTATCACTCCTCTGAATCACCATTTGGCATTTAGGTTACAGTCAGGGGAATGGATTGAGTTTACAAAGGGGGAAACATGCTTGCGTGCTTTGGTTTGCTAATGCAAAGGGAAGTTTTTTGTTTGTTTTGTTTTCCCATTTCTATTCTGTGGTTAAAATACATACAAGTGGTGTTACTGTACCCTGTCTGTCTGCCATTTGTCTCTAGCAAAATGATTGACTGCCTGTACTTTGGCAAGGTCAAACGTGCTCTTTGATTTAGGTCATGCTGGTCGGGGCTTGGAAATCACCGCGTTATTCACAGATTCAAAAGCATTGCCCGCTCTCTCAGTACAGCTAAACCACATGAATGACAGAGAGGAAGCCCCCAAAACTATACAAAAAAGAGTCAAAGACATACTGAAACCTTCAAAAGAGAGATAATACAAAAGACGCACATCAAGGCTGCTAAACATTAGCTGATGAAGGACCAGGTACAGCATTCTAACTATGAGAATTTTATTTGGTGGTATAACTTGAGGAAGACAACATCTGTTTTTACAAAGGGTTGCTTTTACATGCTGGGTTGGGATTTACACAGGGCACATTTCGCAACAAATTAACTGTTCCACAACCCACGCTGTCTCCCTAGATCCTGGACTAACAGACACTAACTACATTGATAAATTGAGCTGGGCACGCCCCCAGTTCTGTTGAGAGAGCCCTGACGCAGGGAAATGAAACTACGTGACTCGACAGCCTGACCACACGGCGGGGCCCTTGCTGTCAAAAGTAACTGAAGGCCCAAACTATTTCTCAATATTATCTTAGAATGCCAGATGTATGACATAATTTTAGGCACGTCAGTCATCCCTACAGCCACGTATTCTTTACGTCGATTCTTACGGTATTCATTACGGTAATCTGGTTACGACATTGTTACTAGTATATGGTACCATTGCAACTCTTGTATCTTTTTGAAATTCTAAAGAGGAACAGGAAGTTTAGTCACTATCTCAAACTTACCCTCTACCGCATACTTCCTCTTATCTACATCAACCGTCCAATGAGCAATAAGACTTTTTAGGCTATTTCTCAGTTGCCTAAAGAGAGGCATTTCTGCTTTATTTGTATAGTTATGTAATATCACTTTAGCGATAGGTAGGCTAACAAAATATAAATGTTGAGTGATGAATATGATTCAGCGCTCTATGAAGATGTGGAAAGCCTAGCTTTTAAATAGCTCAATAAATTGCTTAGGCTACTACAGTTGCTTAAAATGAATGTAACGTTATTAAAATGGTTTCATATTGACCTTGTTGTTTGACTGGTAGAATTGACAGCATAGGACAACACAGTTTCGCGGTATGCGTCTTCGAGTACGCAGTCTAATCACAGTTTATATCTACTCCAACGTCATGCCTGGGCTACTCACCGTTTATTCTGAGAGCGTTGCAAGAGTCGCGGGTCAAACTTTCCGCAGTTGTTGGTCTTGTAAAGTTCTCTTCGAGTTGGCAAATTTAAGAGATATTTCAATGGCACGTACTTTGGTCTTCCGAGTCTCATCTTTTTTTTTCTTGAAATCGTTGTTTCTTTAACTTGCTCTGGACATGAGTCATTCATAGCGTTGAGGACCGCGACTTTCTCTTTGCGCAGTAAGGTCACACCCACTTCATGTTAAACACTGAGTGAGAACCTGTTACAACGGCCCGTATCTGAAATGATTGTGAATGAAGAACTCTGGGCTCAAACTGTTCATGATGTGACAACTGGCCCTTCCCATCCCAAACCACTGTATGCATACTTCTGCCTGCAATAATGGAAATCTTGGAAATATGTAGAACCTTTTCAATATTTTTCTTCTTCCTATGGCAACAGTGTCCTACTGCTGCCAAGACCTCCAGAATGGAAACGTCTTAATTGTACCTCCTTTTCCCAGCAAACTACAAAAGCTGATTTCCCTTGAGAACTTCAAGGCAGACTTGTTTTGAATAAGGGCGTGGTAACATTTCTCAGTCAGGGTGTGTGTGAGTGACATACAATATTTTGTATGGTGACTGACAACTCTTTCAGGGGCAAACTTGTCCCCACATGCACAGGCAGCACCGGTTACTGGCTTTTCAGAGCACCCCAACACCTATCAATTAATAAACGCAAGTCTTGGTTTGACATTTAGTCAGGAAACCTGCCAGTGGGTCAGAGATTTTTTTATTCCACACACATATTTGAGCGTTAGTCTTTATTAAACCTTCCATAGTTCCATTCCAGTGTATTCCACCCTTACATTAAACTATAACCAATGGGGGGGGGGGGATGTGTGGCTTGGTGACATCTTCAGAAAGTTACTGAATGTCTGGAAAACTAAAATGTCTACTTGTTCTCACAAGCTGTTTATGCCCACCCACAGCTGTTGCTCAATCTAATTTTTCAGATTCCACAGGGCTTGAGTGTTTCCTGGGCCGTGCCTTGGATTCCTCCCTTGATCTGATGAAGCAAGAACAAAAAAAAACCCAGAGCGTCTCAGAGCTCAGTCTATCTTTGCCCTGGACAAAGTTGAATCAAGAAGACTGATAGCTATCTCAATTGTAAACTTAAAATGTGAGGAGGCGGTGAGGTACAATAAAGGCCACAAAGAACAAGGGCCAGAAGAAGGCTTGCAAAGTTGTTGAGTCTCCTGTGTGTGTTTGATTACAGTCCTGGCTGAGTTAGCCTAGTTTTACTGTGGCATGTGAGAGGAGTCACTGGGAAATGTGCCACAGGACACTGAGCCTGTGGGGCAACTACATGCCGCAGAGTCCGCTTTCATCTTCACACGGAGGAAACCAGACAGCAATTAAGTGCTCTCACACACACACACACACACACACACCACGTGTCAGTGTGTAAATGAACCCCCCGCACCCAGTAAGTAAGAACATGACAATCTCAGAGCAATAAAACTAGTGAACTCCTTGCCACATCCGGCGAGGCCAGGTTGCCATCTCAAGAGATATGGCAGTGTGGGCTTCCTGATTGAGCCACGGGGATTTGGCCTCCCTGCCAAAAGACAGACACCCCCCCACACAGGCCTCAGAGGTGTCACAAGAGCCCTACCACAGAGGAAACCCTAAGGGCAGATAGTGTCACAGCTATCCGTTGCAGCAGGGAGCGAGGAGAGAGAAGCCCAAGAGACTTCAAGTGCTGCATTACAGGAATGAGGGACCAAAAAAAAGTCAAAGTGACCATGAATGCGAGAACAAACCACCAGGATGGAGAGGATGGAGGCTGTAGTCTTATTTGAGTGGAACAAAGCTAAAAGAAAAATTACTATTTCAGAAAGGGAGGGAAGAGCTTGGTATTTAGCACAGCGTGGGATGAGGCTTATTTGCTGAGGGATGTTTTTCATTTGAACAGGAATGCGCCTGTGAAGCTTATATGCTGAACAACTGTGCGCCAGGCAACAAGTACAAAACACCGGCGTCAGGTGACTCACAGAACCTGTACAGAAAAGGCTGAGGTCTTCAGTATTTAAAAAACAGATGGTTTCTTTTTTATTTCTTAGCATCTCAGCGATTATAATTTTTTTGTGTTTTCCGTACAAACATAAGTATAAATATTATACATGCTGCAAGGATGCAGCGTTGATTTTTTTCTTTCTTTCTTTCTTTCCCACATGGCATGACCTGTTAATACACGTCCTTCAGTGTGGGCGTGAGGGAGGTGGCGTTTGTCTAGAATGGAAGGTTTGGGCAGGAAGGGGTCAGTGCACCGGCTGAGGGATCCCGGCACCGACTGAGCCCAGCAGTAGAGCCCTCAGACTGAGCACGGCCCGAACAGACACACCCAGCTGACCACACTTCACCAGCAGCTCCGGGAACGATGCGCTCTCTGCAAAAAGACACACACACACACACACACACACACACACACACACACACACACACACACACACAAAGACAAGAGCACAGGTCACAGAGTTGAAACGATCACAAGTCGAACATTATCAATAACAACAATGTTCACTCTTGAACACACCAGTGGCCTACTGGTTAGCGCTTCAGACTTGTAACCGGAGGGTTGCCGGTTCGCACCCCGACCAGTAGGAACGGCGGAAGTGCCCTTGAGCAAGGCACTAACACTTCACTGTTCCCCGAGCGCCGCTGTAGCAGGCAGCTCACTGCGTCGGGATTAGTGTGTGCTTCACCTCACTGTGTTCACTGTGTGCGGAGTATGTTTCACTAATTCACGGATTGGGATAAATGCAGAGACCAAATTTTCCTACAAAAGAGTATATATAGTTGACTGATATTTAGCAGACGCTTTTATACAAAGCGACACGTACTCGCAGCGGCGGAAATCAAACCGGGGTAGATCGATTCTCAGTCGGTGGCGCTGCTCCGATGCAATAATATGCTTGGCTGTTACTGAACTCAAATATCAAAAACCTTTAACCAAGATGGTGGACTGTAACTTTAACATTGGTTGTCAATGCTATGCAGTTAAAAACTGTGTGTTTACCTTCGAGGTGGGCGGAGGCCATTTTCTTGAGGCTGGGGAGGGAGTGGTAGATCAGGAAGCAGGCCAGCATGTTGGTGTCTGTGTGTTCGTCAAGAGGCTGGCCACTCATGTATGCCCGAAGCACGTGGCTGTTACCTGCCCAGGGAAAGCCACCATCACATTAGCTCAGCATCACTTAACAGCAACAAGCCATTAAAAGGGGCTGTGTGTATGTATTTGTATTTTTGGTTTAAAACGTACATAAAATGACTTAGAAATGGCTAGAGAATGTGACAATATAACAGTTTTGATGTAAACGTCAAAAACGGCTCTGTGTTGCTGACATAACCACTAAAGCTAGCATTCAAAACAGCTATAGTCTGACCGCAATCTATTGCAATACCAGTTTGAACATCAAGAGGCACTGTATTCAGTGTACAGTATGTGTGACGGAGTGCCGTCACTACGGTTGAGTATGCACTCTGACTGCCATACGGCAAAGAGCCAGACCCGGGTTCAAGACCGCGTGGGGTCACTGCACTCTCCCTTCGCTACAGTATGCAGGTCAATGGAATGGAATAGTGCCGCCGCGGACATAAAGGTGGGTTTCAGACAACTCTACTCCTAGACATAACCCTTTAAGTGGGGGATCACATTAGCCAGCGGCAAGTGGCAGGTTTCCTATTGTTCTCTATGGTTCGGCAGCAGAACGGTGGCAACGCTGGCGTAACGCAAGCTTTGAACAAGCTGGGCGTTGAACTTGGTTCAACTTTCAAAGCACAACGCGAGCGTATTCAATTGACAAACCGTTTGTGTTGCTTAGGAACGAGATAAAACTTATTATGGTCTGAGCGTTGCGTTACGTTTGCCGCTTGCCGCTGGCTGATGTGATCCTCTCCTAAAGCTATGTGCAATTAGTGATATTCATTCATTTGCTGAAATACTCTATGGTAAAATCCTCTTACTGTACCACAGCTACACATACAGTGCTGTCACACCAGTGTGAAGGGAATGCTGTATGTAAAATGAACGTTCTACAGAACATCTGGGTTCATCAAATTCCACGTCATTTTATAACCTTAAAATTGTTGCTGAATAGAACCTTTTGTTAGAATGTTCAAAACTCCCCTGTTGAAGGGGCAAAGAAAAAAAAATCCACATGCCCATCCCAGACGGACAGAGGAGGAAAAGATGTCTAACAAACCAGGACAAGAACACTGCCAATAGTCTTGTCTTGGCTAATGCAACATGCCTGCATGTGCTTGGAAAAGGATGTTTGGATGGATAGCAAAACATTTCCCTAGACAGACTAAACTACTCTGTGGTGTGGCATCCTTTTATATAACCCCTCAAGGGGAGTGTAAATTAGCCTTATACCAATGAGAAACATCTTCCAGTGCTCTCCATCAACAACCCACACTCTCCTTACAAGAACCCCTTCCTGATCTGCCAGAGTGCGACCCATAAACTTCTCCGCACACCCTCTCATATCTCAGCACCACGACTGAGCAGATTTGCATGTTTGCCTGTAAAGCATGGCGTCACACATCGGAATTCCGTGGTGCCACACAGTAAATTACACTCTCGCAAAAGGCATTCAAGTCACTGATGGTGCCAACTGCCAACCACCATGACTCGTGTCTGTGCAGCACAATGGCCTGCCTGTGGAGGAGACAGAGGAGTATTCTGAACTTGGCAACCCTGGAGCAGAGCCAGCTATGTAGGCTATTTGGGGGCCAAGCAGCGAAGCTGCGAGGACCTCATTGTGTTTCTACGTTTTCCTATTATTATTATTATATGCAATGTAAGTCAATGGCAGCCCATAGAACCGTCTGGTAAAAAGTTGGGAAATTTGGCACACTAATTGGGGACGGTCCCATGATTCATGTCACCAAGTTTCATGTCGGCAACACAAACCCTCTAGCGCCACCAACAGGCCAAAGTTGGAAGTGTGTTCACTCACGTAACTTTTGACCCGTATTTTCCGCCATTTAGGATTTCCTCAAAAGCACTTAAAATGTATCAGGGGTCACATACTTTCTCTGATTCCCACCAAATTTTACACAGATCATCTTCAGACCAAGCCTCACAAAAGTTATCACTTTTCGTCTTCGGAAGTATTACCGTTCGCCAGTAACAGCCAATCAAAATTTGCGGCAAAGCCGCCAAACAGGAAGTGAGCTCATCTCAGCAACCCTTGCATTTATCAAAGCCAAAATTGGTGCATGGACTCAGGACCCAATCAGGGGGACGCTCAAGAAATCTGGTGACCTTTGACCTCTAGGGGGCGCTGTAATTAAGAATCATGCCTTTTGGCCTGTAGCAGCAGTTTTGCTTAGAATTAAAATGCACTAGTGGTGTCTGGTAGTACTGTTGAATGTCCTTAGGCCAACCCAAGCCAATTTGTGATGTCATCGTAATTGATTTGGCCGCCATTTTGGATTTAATCAAAAACACATACAAGTTTTCGCAGGTCACAAATTTCAGCGGACCAAAATTGGCAGAGACCATCTTCAGACCATGCCTTATCAGTGCATTGCTTTTTGCAACATTTGACAGTAGCATTCGGCTGTAACAGCCAGTCGAAACTTGCTGCTAAGCCGCCAAACAGGAAGTGAGCTCATATCTCAGCAACCCTTGCATTTATCAAAGCCAAAATTGGTGCATGGACTCAGGACCCAATCAAGGGGACGCTCAATAAATTTGGTGACCGTTGACCTATAGGGGGCTCTGTAATTGTCAAAAATGTATTTTGGCCTGTAGTTGCTGCATTATTCTGCAATGGAGGTCAATGGCAGCCCATAGAACCGTCTGGTTCATCCTGATGATGCACAAATAATTTGGTGACCTTTGACCTCTATGGGGGCATTGAAATCACAGCAAGCATGATCATATCTCAATCGATCTTTTATTTTTGATGTGAAACTAATACAGCGAGTTCCATTCAATTAATTCTAATGCGTGCGTGCAAGGGTGGGGCAGGGTGGGACGGGCAGGGGCGATTCTTGGGCGGGTGAGTTGGCTGGTTGAGGGGGCGGCGACACTCAGCCCTGGTTCAGCCACACAAAATCAGTTATGTTTTGATGTGAAACTTGACCTTGTAACTCAGCCAATCTTGGGTTGTTTTGCATGGAACTTGTTGTGACTGCTTAATTCTATATGCCTGATGCCACAGCATTGAGTTGCATGGCAAATCTGGCCTGCTGAACTGCCTGCTTGGCCCCCACATTGCTGCTTGCAGCTATATTTGTATACTACATTTACATTAAATTACATTTAGTCATTTAGCTGACGCCTTTATCCAAAGCGACTCAAAAAATGAGGAAAAACATTCAAGCTACAATGCGGAGGAGACCTTAGGTAGCAGTTAACACAACTCATTGTATAGTGTCCTGTCATTATATATTTTCTGTATACAGTAAGAGATACTACCAGCTGGAGCCAAATTCCTTGTGTGTACAAACATACTTGGCCCATAAAAACACATTCCTTTCCCTGAGTCAACAATTTATGGCAATTCCTAAGGCGCTGAGGCAAGATATGAGGTCTTTCTGGTTTAGACTACACTATTCTTGGTGTCACAAATAAGCGTGACTTGCACACTGCACAGACAATGCCCAACAAGCCCCAACATTCTTCAGGTGGCTGCAGTAGTTGGTTAAAGTCTTTAGACTGACATGGGACATGTCAAACTCGACAACCCCATCCAATAAACACAGACTGACGGTGCCCACTGCCCCAGTGGTTGGTGTTTGTTGGAGTTAGTTGGCGTCTGTCTGGGCAGTGTGCAAACATCTTTAAGTCGAGCAGAATGTTTCTCAGTGGGAGTGTCCCTCACCAGCCAACCAGCGATCGAGCTCGGAGTCCGCAGCGCTCTTCATGACGGGCAGGAACTCGGAGGTTAGCAGCAGGCCGCGGCCCCACCCTCGGCCCTTCCTGTGGGACAGCGACGGTGCAGTCAGGCGATGCTGCATCACGCGGCTCTCGCAGAGTTCCAGAACCAGCTTCATCTGGCCCAGAGAGAACGTCTCGCTCACCTCCTTCCGCTCCATCGCACACACCGCCTGCATACACACACACGTGTACGGTCAAAAAAACATACATTCCAACATACCAGTGTCATGGCTGAAAACATGTGCTCGGTCATGGGGAAAACATGCAATAACACCAGAACATATATGCACCAATATGCAGAAGCTCACATGCACAGGTAAACTGGTCTCAGATAGAACTTGGATTAACGAATGAAATGAAATTTACGCGGAAAATGTTCCTAATATTTCACTATTTTACAACAGTAAGGTAACAACATGTCAAATTATGGTTCATTACCATACCTGACACCTAACTGTGGATAACACCACTACACCGATTCTCACTTCACAAACCAAACCACTAGACAGCTGTCACTCAGCAGACAGTGTTTGAGACGAGAGACGGATAGATACTTCATTAATCCCAAAGGAAAAGTGGGAGAACTGATTTGAGACGGCTTTGAATATGTGCACCCTCACCTGATCAATGGCCATGTATGTGGACAGCATCTCGGGGTTCTCCTGAGTCACACACTCGTAGAGGATGGCGGAGAATAAGGCCTGCTTCTGTGGACATGAGAGGGGGAAAGACACAAGCAATGAGCAAACATACCTAATAGGAACTACTGAGGGACATCTGGCTGAATACTGAGGGAAATCTGGCTATGCCGTCTTGGAAATTATTAGTTCTTGTTTGTGTGTGTGTCAGTGTGTGTGTGTGTCGGTGTGTGTGTGTGTGTGTGTGTGTGTGTGTGGGTGGGTGGAAAGAAGGACCTAATGGAAAAACAGCCCTCATGGCGTCTTACCTCCCCCAGTTTGCATTACACAGCGCATATTTGAACAACCATAAACAGTCCATCCCACCCCAATGTGACTTAGTTCCATATAAAAGACTGGGGTTTCACTATCTGCCCCGCAAGGCATTGACTCCTCCTGAAGAGCAAGGCACCAAAACCACCAATGTCATGGGTAAGGTCTCCAGGGAACACACACACACACACACACACACACACACAGGAAAATGTTTGTGTTATACTGTAAATGTGAGATGACACATGGGCCAACTTTTTGAGAAATGTTAGTGGGCAATCACATGACTGGTTCTTAAATGTTGACTGGATGATGGCAACTGATGATTAAAGATCTCCAAATAAAAATCTGTTATCCCATATCAATGGGAAAGTGTCTGAACAAAATCATTTATCTCTCAACACTCAAAAATGTGCCCTGGGTATCATCGTCTTGGGTGGATTTGGATAAAAGCATCTATTGAGTGAATGAATGTGAATACAAAAGAATGCACTTCCAGCAGCAAAGCAACACTGCGGCTGAGAGACTCATACTCACATGTTTGGCAGCACTGCCAGAGGAGGCTTGGCAGAAGTACTCGGCAAAGGAGAGCAAGGCCGCGTCGGAGGTGAAGGCCGAGATGGCCTGAGGCTGTGTAGGAAGACAGAGGAAGCGTCAGGTGTCAGGGTCGCGCAGCGCGACTTTTTCCGACTCATTCCAACCACCCCCTACATCCCCTACACTGTTCTGCTGTGGCCATTTGGTTTCACTCCATGGATACATGTTTTCCTCTCTCTCTCTCTCTCATTTCGAAGGCTAAACAGTGGTTTGATGTTGAAAAGCAAATGTAAATCATGGATCTGAGAACAACTCAATCAGGGGCCATTGCAAACAGCCCTGTATACACTGGGCTGATTTGTTTTTAAAAAAGTTAAAAAAGTGGTACAACTACAAGGGGGAAGATTTTTGTTTACCAGCTTCTTCCTCTCCCACATCCCCTCTCAATTAAAAGCTGCAATAAGCAGTACTGGTTGAAAACTAGCAATCTTAAAAAAGGCATCGCAAAAACCCCACATCATTATTATCCTAATTATCATGAAGATAACTAGATGTATCGCAGAGCGGTACAAAATATGACCGCCGCCCAGTCCAGCACGTTTTTTCCACAAAAATAAATCACGCTGAAAGGCCTATATGATTCTAACTGTCTCACTAAATTGCATTATCCACACTCAATTCTCACTGGTATCTGCTAGACAACAAGTACCAAAACATGATTAGTTCATAGATTTCACATGTAAAATTCATTTTATACAACCCCACCCCCATCTTGCCTGTTCATAATTCTGAGAAATTCTTGAATTGTGTGCATGTGTGCGTGTACACCTTTATGTTTATGTGTGTGGGTGTGTGTGTGTGTGTGTGTGTGTGTGCGTGCTTGTGTGTTTGCCTGCGTATGTGTGTTTGTGCATGTGCATGCATGCGTACATATGTCTACTGTGTGAGTATGTGTCATACGTATGATTACTGTGAATGTATGTGTGTGCGTGTGTATCTGTTTATGCACATGTGTGCACATGGAATGGGTTAACATGACCCTGGAGGCAAACATCAAAAAAAAAATTGGTCATCCTAGGCCCTCACGGTTCTCAAGATATTCACAGAAAACTGTGTCTGCCCCTACCCTCCTTCGGGGGTCCAGTACAGCGGGGGGCTACAGATCAAAACAAAAAACGATGGTTCCATGCTATCCATGTGGGGTTACATGCCCACCAAGTTTCGTGTACCCGGGTCTTTCAGTGTTTCGGGAATCCTTGATGGTGTACGGTCACTAAATGTACACATAAATTATTTTATTGTAAGGCCCCCCATGAACGAAAGTTCACAAAACTTGGCATGCATTCGGAGGGTGTCATAATGATCCTACACTTTCAATTTCGTGCAGTTTTGACCATGTCAGCCAGAGATATTGTGATGAAAACACCTTGTTTTTGCTTTTTTAATTTTTTAACTAGGTGGCTATACATGAAATAAGTGGTAATGGGATGGGTTGACATGCCCCTTAAGACCAACATACAAAAAAAAAGGTGGACCTCCTAGGCCTTACGGTTCTCGAGATATTCACAGAAAACTGTCTCCGGCCACCTACAGGCCAGTTGGTGTATAGTAACATAAATTAATTTATTGTGTGGCCCCCCATGAACGGAATTACACGAAACTTGGCGTGCATTCAGAGGGTGTCATAATGATCCTACACTTCCAATTTCGTGCAGTTTTGACTATGACTATTTTTGTGTTTAACTAGGTGGCGCTATACATGAAATGAGTGGTTATGGAATGGGTTGACATGGCCCCTTGAGATCAACATACAAAAAAAATGGTCCTCCTAAACCTTACGGTTCTTGAGATATTCACAGAAAACTGTGTCTGTCCTACCCTCCTTTCGGGGGGTGCAGTCCAGCGGGGGGGCTACAGATCAAAACGAAAAAAAAAAGGGAAAAAAAATCTGACTAAACCTATATGACCGCCGCTCCGCTGCGCGGCGGTCATAATAATTATGATGATAGTGATGAATATGATTATTATTATGTTTATTATTATGATTGTAACTTTGTGTTGTTGTGTGTATTGGTGCTGAAGGGCCACACAAACACACACCTTAAAGGAGCTTACATCGGGGTTGGGTGCCAGAAGACTGTTCAGACCCAGCGGGTCGTCTTTATAGGGCAGCTGGCCCGCCCGTAGCTTCACATACAGAACCCCGTCCCTGGAGAGAATGGACCTGCACAACGCAGAGATGCTGTGAGTCTAAGCCGGTCATATGACAATGCAAAAGAAATATAACAGTCAAAGAAAAACCAGACAGGATGAAACATCAAAGATACAAACAGGTAGGCGAGACAAATAAGTCATAAGAGAACCATCACAAGCATAAAAAACACCACAGACACACACACAGACACACACACACACGATAATCAATTCAAACAAAAACATCTCAAACATGAAAATGACACACACAGACGCGCACACACACACACACACAGATATGCAAGACAACCAGGTCAAACAAAACCATGACAAACATGAAAACAACACAGACACAATGGAACAATAAAATGGAATGGAGGAACAAGTGGAACAAACTATTGTGATGAATTCATGAATATAAACAACACAGATAACAACCCAGTCCAGATTAATCAGACCTCCCAACAACAAAATGACTGACAGGAACAACCATTCTAGTATATAAACATGTAATTAGCACAGTGTTCCTCAAAGTGTGGTCCGGGGACCACTGGTGGTCCGCAAACTATCCTAACTATCCACTAAGTGGTCTGCGAGCAGACGTGGCAAAATATAATATAGATGAGTTGTTTGCAATATTGAACCAACTTGTATGTAAATCCAAACAGTTCTTCAACTTTTTTTTTTATTGGTTAAGTGGTCCTTGGTCTGAAAAAGTTTGAGAAACACTGAATTAGCGTGAGCCAAACAAACCAAACCTAGTAACAAGTAACAGACGTAAAATGACACACACACACACACACTCTGACGCCTTAACTGCACCCTTTCACACACTGACGTTACGCAGCTGTGCCTGAGGGGAACCTTGTTGTGGTTTCTGATATCTGATCAGGGGTGGTCTGCTCTGCTTGCAGCCTTAAAACTAACAGACATCACAGATGACACACGTTACTGATCAAGCCTTACTGGAGATGCTGAATGCCTTTGCTCATGTCGATGGTAAGTTCCCAGTAGCGAGGGCCCTTGACTCTGACCTGCACACAAAGCACATCAAACCATTCAGACATACCGGTACAAACATACACACATATGTAAGTAGTGTTTTCAAAGATGTAAACAAATGTTCATGTTTTATGCTGTTTTGGTTGTAATGAACATGAACTTGTAAATTTTTACATATTTGTACATTTTCCTCAATTTTCTTGAAGTCTTAATTTGTTTAATGTGTCTTTTGTGTATTTCATTGTATCATTGCCAGTTAAGAGTTGTTGTAAGCCTCCCCTCCCCCCCATTTCATTTTCATGCATTTACATACTTGTTCCTCATTGCCTGACTACACTGACTATATGGCGGTAGAGTAGAGCTCTCTGGTGTGCTCCCTTAAAATAAACCTACCTCTTTAAGAAGGTGTAGCTCTGGCAACAAGGTTGGCGCCATCAACTCAACAGTCACCTCATCGTACCATTTAGTGTCCTGAATGAGATGAGCAAAGACATTTTGCAAATTCTGTAAAGACAGTTACATGTGCAGATCGACAGCGAGCTTTATGTCACACTGTGACAAGTGTGTGTGTGTGTGTGTGTGTGTGTGTGTGTGTGTGTGCGTGCGTCGCGTCGCGTCGCGTCGCGCGTCGCGCGTGCGTCGCGTCGCGTCGCGTCGCGTCGCGGCGCGTACACAGGGGAGGTCGCGCGTCGTTAATAACTATGAACAGTGTTTCTCCCTCCCTCTGTTTGCATCATTCGGTTAATTGAAAAAAGCAGCATCTGCCAACGCTGGCAGGGTATTGTACAGGACTCCATCGGCGACGACCTTCAGCTGCCCTTCAAGGGGCCGACCAGCCCTCTGGCCGCACTGAAGCACTTCAGCAGACAGTGACGCTCGGCATCCCCCCGGGTCACGCTGGGAGGACCAGCAGTAGGACCATGCCTGCCAGCCTCATGTGGGCATAACATGGCAGATTTGTTCTTGTGTTTTCACCTGCGTCATTATGCATTGAACACACTGCAGGTGGTTTGGCCCACTGCGCCAAGTGGAAAACAAGAGATTATATCTGCCAATCATAACACACACAATATTATCTTGTCTGTGTATATAGACAAAACGTAAATCTTTAGCCTATAGCACATACCAAGCTGGACCTTAATGTCACTGATAAGTAGGCAGAGTACAAAGCCAGCAAAAAGCATCATGCTTTCCTCTAGTTATTCTATCAGTTTTAACTATGGAAACAAGCACATACACCACACACACACACACACACACACACAATACCAGACAATGTAGAACATTCATGTAAATTCATTACAAACTGAAAAACATCTGCATTCCCCAACTAATAAATGTATGTCAGTTGGCCTTGCAGCAACCATTCTGGGTCTGCGGGCATGCGGGAGGATAGTGGCTCTACCTTGTAGGTGACGTCCAATAAGACGTGGCAGGGCTTAAGAGTGTCCACGTCCATTGGCACAAGGAGACGCGGCTCCGCAGCCAGGACCCCGAGGTGCCGTAGGGCCTGGAGGTGGTATCTATCACAAACACACACACACAAGTCACAAGACAATAAAGTTCTACATGTCCATCAATGCAAAAACACACACACACACACATTGACACAGGGCTTGAGTGGGATAATTGGGACTACAGGTTTTCCAGAATATCAACCCTGTTCATGACTCCATGAAGGAAATGTTCTTAAACATTTCAGGAAAAAGCTGGTAGTATGAATTACCTTGAATTTCCCCTTGGGGATCAATAAAGTATGTATGTATGTATGTATGTATGTGTGTGTGTGTGTGTGTGTGTGTGTGTGTGTGTGTGTGTGTGTATATATATGAAAGAGCGTTCATTTCTGGGCATAGATCCACATACAGGTTAAAGTGTAATAATTATGTAGTAAACTGTAGTACTTTTATTACTAAAGCAACATTTCTGGCCCTCACACAAAGAGAGATCTCCCGTTAAGTGTGTATCTGAAGTGGCGTGGGGTCGGGTAATGTTGGGCTGCTTACCGGTTGTCGGTGCTGTGAACGGGGAAGTGGGGGTAGAGTGCACAGAGCAGCGCAGCGATGGCCGAGTTGGACGTGCTCAGGGTGTACCTGTGAACGCAACAGCAGGGCAAAGTTAGAAATACACCATATGGGTGCGTGCACGCACATCCACACACACACACACACAGAAAGTGAAATAAAATGACAGGATGAAAGAGGCAACAGAAAGTGACACCTCCAGTAGAGACTGGGAAATAGCGACACCTGTAAGAAGCAGAAACGAGATCAAAACGTGAACCAGATACTCCGTTATGAGTAGTTTGGAGTGTAGACAGTCAAGGGGTTTGAAAACAAACATGCATAACGAACCAGAGCACACACAATAGATGCATCATAGGGCCTACGTGAACAAAAAAAAAAGCAAAAATGTTAGTGCATTTGGCACAATAGCTGTATGTCTGAGGGGAAATTACCGGCCCATTGTTTAATGACGACATCAGCGCTGGTCTTAAATCGGTCACTTAAATATAATGGAGTTGAAGTGGCTACTCCAGAGGGTTCAACCTGTGGTGCTGGTTTTGAAGAGCAGCACTTGTCGGGGAGGTTGTCAGGGGTCAAAGTCTCCTCTCAGCAAGCCTTTTGGATATGCCAACTCGAGAGCTCCCATCTCTGCCTACCAGCTACCACTCAAAACACTGTGACAGCAGTCACGAGGAACACACTGCCAGAGGTGTGACAATAACATCGCAGCGAGGGGGCTGTTTTGAATACAGAAATGCTCATAAACCACCAAGACGCCAAGTTTGGGGGTTGGTCACGCTCCAGATACAGAAATATGACACCGATTTCCAGGAAGACGGGCACATGTGAAATGGAAAAAGAGGGGAAGTAAAATGAGAGGAGGGAGAGAAAAAAGGGAACGAGACGGCAGAAGAGAGACGAGTGCAGCCACGCTTCTAAGCTCAGACAGACACGAGGGCACGGGCAGCATACAACCTGCATAAGGCAGCAAGGCAGTCATAGAGCCGCTCTTGAGTGACATGCTTATATGTATGTGCAGCTGTGGACATGAGAGAAGAAATTACGCGGCGGCTTGCCAGAGGGGTTGAGCTCAGGATAGCTGAAGCCCAGAGCGTCTTAGTTTGCCAAGAGAAGAGCCAGCCTTGTGGGCTCTGCCTGGTAAAATATAACCCTCTGGCACAATCCTGAGAGGTGTGTGTGTGTGTCTGTGTCTGTGTCTGTGTGTGTGTGCGTGTGCGTGTGCGTGTGCGTGTGCGTGTGCGTGTGCGTGTGCGTGTGTGTGCCTGGTATCTGTGGTTTCTCAATACTCAGTATTGAGTGTCCTAATGCAGCAGTATGGGAGAGGTATGTGGAAATTTGTGTTAGGGGAGATGCTGCACATACACATGCATTTTGCAAGATTCAGTTCAGTCACATGACCGGAGCTGACGGTTAAAGAAGTATGTCAAATATGTGTGAGAGGGCACAAATCAAATAACATAGTGGAGGCATAAAAGTGGAGGCAATAAACAGTTACACAATCCTCTGGGAGTGTGAATGGTCAGAATGTATACTCATCTGTCAGATATAAGTGTGCGTGCACGCACGTGTGCACATACTGTATGAGTGAATGTATATGTGATGATGCGTGTTACAGCACTTTAAACCCCAGTGACTCTTGACATGACTCTACATGCATCATAACTAAAATACCTAGATTCGGCAACACCTCTGGAACCGTGTAAAGTGTTATGTGTGTATTTATGTATCAATATGTGTGCATGTGCATATGTGTGTAAGCATGCATGTGTGTATATACTTGTGTATGCATATGTGTGTACATGTGTATGTGTGTAAGCATGTATGTGGGTTTAGATTTGTTTATGCGTGTATATACAGTTAAGAACGAAATTATTCATACCCCTGGCAAATATTGATGTAAATGTTGATTTTCCCTTGACCAATATGTTTGTTCTGACTGAAAATGACACTGCCACATGCCAAAAGGTTGTAAGACAATGTGGTAGAAACATGGAATCAAATAAATAATCGTTTATCTTTTTTAAATTTTTTATGAAAAATGGCATGTCCAAAATTATTCATACCCTTTTTAAATAATCAATGGAAATCTTTATTTGCCATAAAAGCTCGCAAAATGGTTCTTATAATACCTACCAAGCCTCTTCATGTCTCTGCAATGATTGTAGACCGCACCTTTTAAGCAGCAATCTGGGTTTTGAGACAGGAACGATTATTTGCCATCACTATGGCCTTGTGCTAACTTTTTTGACTGATTGAGGTCTGGACTCTGGCTGGGCCACTCTAAAATGTTAACATTGTTCTCTGTTAACCATTTCTTTCCTTGTTTGGCTGTATGTTTTGGATCATTGTATGGTTTAATGGTCCAATGATGCCTATTGGGACAGGTCTCTTGGCACACTGCCTGATCTTTTCCTCCAAAATCTCAGTGAAGCCTCTTGCTTTAGTGTTAATGTTTACTTTGAGAAGGTCACCAGGTCCCCCTGGTTGAAAAACATCCCAATCCCAAATTCTTTTTTTTAATTCCATGTTTCTCCCACATTGTCTTACAAACTTTTGGCATGTGACAGTGTCATTCTCAGTTCAGAAAATCAGCATTAAATCAATATTTGCCAGGGGTATGAATAATTTCGTTCTTAACTGTATATGTGTATACATATGTGTGTAAGCATGTATGTGGGTTTAAATTTGTGCATATATATATAGCGTATATGTGTTTATATATTTGTGTATATGGTTGTGCGTGCTCGTACGTGGGCGGTCACACACAGCCCCCATGCGTCCTGTGCATCCTGTGCGTGGGACATCCTCCCTAGAGTCATGTGTGTATCTACGTGTTATTATGTGGGTAAGCATGTATGTACGTATGCATACATGTGCGCGGGCGGCCACATAGGGTCCACCCCTTGTGCGTCCTGTATGTATCCTGTATGCGGGTGTGTGGGACCTCACCTCCCTCCCCCGAGGAAGAGCAGGCCCAGGGCCATGTGGTGGGCCATGTGGAAGCCGTAGTTCATCTCGCCGCCGACGCGCTTGTGCAGGAAGCGGCACAGCTGCAGCACCTTCAGGTCCCCCGAGCCCGCCATCACCATGGACACGGCCAGCAGCACCATGCTCAGGCACGTCTGCACGTTGTAGTGGCCCGTCTGAGGACACACACACACACACACAAATGGCTCTCCTCAGGAAATATGCATGTAACATGGGCCATTTGCAACATCTCACACATTGAACCCAAGTATACATTGGCTGGCTCTATGAATATAGTTCCACACATATGTTGACATACATATGTTGACAATGCACGCACGCACACACACATGCAGAATACAGACAAACACACAGTGTACAGTTGTACATATGTAGACAATGTACATATAACACTAAACACATGAAGTTATCATCATAATCATTGCTAATGCAGACTTTCCATTTATCTTTCCCCAACTAAGAGAGACATTTTTTTCCCTTAAATAAACCATGTGATTACTGGTAAGGCTGCATCCGACGATAAAGCTTAGTTAAGTTATTTATCCGTCAGTGCAGCTAATAAAGTCAGTCACAGACACTGTGTGTGAGTGTGTGAGTGTGTGTGTGTGTGTGTGTGTGTGTGTGTGTGTGTGTGTGTGGCAAATAACGTCAGACACAGGTACTGAGGGGAATGACCCATAGCCGATCAACACTGTTTCTCCGCTTCACTCTGCCACAGCTGGGCCATGATTTACTCAGCAGTGTAAAGTGCTGATTTCCCATATTACTGCATTTCACAGGGCAGAAGCCACTTACAATGGTGGCAGCTGACGCCTTCAGAGACTGCATGAACATCCTGGCATACTTGTACTGAGAGAGAAAAGAAAGAAAGATAGAAAGAGAAAGAAAGAAAGAAAGAAAGAAAGAAAGAAAGAAAGAGATAAGAACAATTATAAACCATCAGTTAGGATACAGAATTAAACTGAATTGAACTATGGTAACACTTTCCATAAAGTCAGTACTACCCATACAGCATTAAAAACATTCATCACATACAAAGTATTCAAAATGGCAAATAATGATTGGCATAGGTCTACAACCATTATATTACATAATACAGAACACTGTCATAAAGCATAACAATGTTAGCAGAAACCATTGCAGAGGCAATAACATAATAAGGCATATTCAGTGCATGACTTAAGCTAGTTATGTTGATTTAAGTTATGTAGATTTTTATTTATGTAGATTTAATCATTTTATTTATGTAGATTTAATCATTATGTGGCTTCATGAAGACTTTATAATCTTTCATTAATGTGTTGATGCTTTATGGATACTGACTAAGTCAAGCGTTACACAAACTTTTTTTTTTCTCTAAAAAAGAAAAACACAACTGAGGCCTTACCAGGCAGTCAAAAGCATCAGAGTTGGCAGAGCCGGCAAATCTGAACCCCACAGCCATGCAGGCTCCAGCAATGATGTAGTCGTGGGCTTGACTGCAGGTGGCACAAACACATGGCAAGTCATCTCAAGGCTACATTTAAACTGGCAGACAGCTCACACGCAGTCACAATGAAGCAGCTGTTGAGCTGTTGTTGGACTCAAAAGTTGAGTTCAATTTTGAGCAAAACTGCTGTGCTGGGTGTGGCGGTTTGTACTCACGCCAAGGTCTCCATGTTCAAGTCCTGTGATACTTGCACTTCTTCACCAGTCCCGATGTTTTCCTGAATAATCTGGTGAGAGGATAACGGTCATGAATTCTTCAAGGATTGGACAGCAGCTCTCACAATGGCAAAGCCAAAACTATGGACATTACATAACATTCTATTTTTAGGTATGGTCTTTTGTGCCCCCACCATCGACTTCAAAGGCAGCGCTGCCTGGAAGGCACTAGGGTTAGGTTAGGGTTAGGTATTGCAGCGCTGCCTTGAAGTCGACGGTGGGGGCCCAAAAGACCATCAAGCACATTTTTAACTATTGTAACGTTCATATTCTGTAAGTCGCTTTGGACAAAAGCGTCTGCTAAATACTATAACCGTAATGGAGTAAAGCATAAATGAAACTCGGGAGCGACTTATTTACCTGGGGCACATTGCTGCCCACCCACTCAGCGTTGGGCAAGATCTCATCCCACATGATGATGCACCGGGCCAGGGTCTGCAGACGAGCAGGCGCAAAAAAGATCCAACGTCAATCAGTAACAAATTCATCAAGTTCATTATGCTGAATCACATAGGACTGGACACAGTAGCAGAAATTGATTTGCAGGAGGTAATGGCCAGTGTGTGTGTGTGTGTGTGTGTGTGTGTGTGTGTGTGTGTGTTGGGGAAGCCGTGTGCATGTGTGTGAGACTATGGTGTGTGCTTACGTGAGTGTGTGTGTGTGTGTGTGTGTGTGTGTGTGTGTTTTGCAGTGTTTGTGTGTATGCTTGTGTGTGTGCGTGTGTGTGTACATGTATGATTTTTTCTTCGGTCCTCCACTCACCCTCAGGAGCAGGAACTCAGGCTTGATGAAGTCCAGCAGGAACATGGTGTCTGGAGCCCTCAGCCAATCAGCAATTGACCTGACGGGAGAGAGTGGGGTGGGGGGTGTTAAAGGTGTGAATGTCATTCCCCTTCAGAGATCTCCACCATGGGCCTTCATTACCACACACACACACACACACACACACACACACACACACACACACACACACACACACACAGCTCTGGGCAGCAGCAAGAGCACTACAACCTGACACCCTGAGGTGTACAGCAGCTCTGAAGGACAGAAAAAAAGCCTTGTCATAATGGAGACAGAACAAGAGAAGTGTCATGGCAGCCCAAGACCATTAGAGGAAGGAGGAGGGGAGCTAACAGGTGATCATTACAAGGTGGGCAGTGAAAGTTGTAAGGTCAGTGGTCACACACCTGTTGTTGGTTTTCAAATAGATCATGGCCAAGGCCAGGGTAGCACCTGGACAGGTAACATCCACGTTGATCGTGTCCCCTTCCTAGGGGGGAAGTAAGCAGTTCTGAAACGCTACCTCCTAATTTCATGTACAGCACATTTAGAAAGTAGTCATGCACTTTCAAGCTTCTCACATACTGTTGACTGTGTTTCAGACTCATCTTAAAATAAAAACGATAAGTGATTTCATTAAACAAGTTATGCATATGTTCACAAGCCCTAGGTAAAGATTTTTTTTAAATATTGACAAAATAAAGTCAAAGCTGTTTTCCATTGAGCCCCTCACCATCACCATCTTCATCTCCAGTGACTGGGCCAAGCCACTGACAGGCTAGGAGTCCCTGTCTGACTGTGGTGGGAAGCAGGGGCAAGTTCAATCTCAAAACATTTGCACCGTTTTGCAATGGTTTCCTTATTGAACGATATGTTTGTCACAGCGGTAATCTATGGTTTGGTGAGTGCGTCAGAGGTGGGATCCTATCAGCAACACTGCATATAGCGTGCATAGTGTATCCACCTTAAGTCATTTACAAATGAAAGAGAAGAATGAAAGGTAGAAAAAAAAATTGAAACGTATATTTACATTGATTTCATCAGGCTCGGAAAGAAAATGAAAAAAATAAATACAAAATAAATGTTCAGCTGTACTTGCACAAACAGTGTGTTCAACGCACCACTGTTTGCGTTGAATCAAACACTTTGTTTGGGAGCAATGTTTGGTCCCGGTTGGTTGAACAGCGTTTCTGGATGCGTTACCTTGATCTGGTAGCTGGGGGACTTGTGCCTCTCCCTGTTAATGCCAGCATGGGTTCGTCGGTGCCCTCCCACCATGTACTGGTAGAGCTGCTCAGGCACGTTCAGGTCAGTCATGCCGATCAGGTTACTGCCATGCTGGATAGAAACAGAGGGGGGTGAGGGGCGATTAGAGACAGGTTTGTGGGTGAGGGTGGAATGTTGAACAGTGGCACCTATTTTTTAGCTTATTTGTGAAAAATATGGCCAGAAGATGTAGCTAGCCTATCACTGGCCATTGAAATGAATGGGGGGGATGGGTACTTTCTCATTCTCTACAGGTCAGTACATTGTTGAAGGGCAAGTTGGCCATTATTCTGGGTGTGGGAGTCATCCCTGTTCCACGCTCACCGACACAAAGTCTCCGTGCAGCTCAGAGAACGCACACAAAGAACCTCTAGGTCAGTGAGAGGCTCAATAAGGCTTTGTGTCCACTTCCTGCTGCTACAACAGAGTCATTGTCTCCGGTCGCTCTCAAGGTACTCCCTGACACACAAGCGCTAAAATTACTCCTGCAGTACTTCCTGGCAAGGCAGCTGATGATGGAATTAAAGACTGAAGTCCTCCCCTTATGACTGGTTTCAAATCTAGGTCCTGTTGTTCCTATGGGGTAAAGAAGGATGGTGGTTTTTCGCTCGAATCGGTCTTCTCTGAGCACTGTTGCTTATCTTCTGTCTATCTGGTTTCACCCTCAATCCCAACACCAAAGGCAAGGAAAATATGACTCAGAATGAAAAAGAAAGACAAAACACACTTCAAAAGACTTTAGTTTGGCTGAGACTGAAACGCGCAAACACACACGAAGAGACAAACACACACACACGCACTTGTCCACTTTATGGGTCAGGCTACAGCAGCACACTCACCCCGAGACACACCATGCCCAGAGCCAGGCCTGCGGCAAGCGAGTAGGACTCCCGGTCAGTGCAGTACTCCATCTCAGGTCCTGGAGGTCGACCTGGCGGAGGAACATAGACAACAAGTTATCCAGCATGCATCATTCCTTAACACTCCAATCTCACTCATCCTGTAAGGTACAAAACATGTCAATTGCAGTGTAAGGTTGAGAGTATCCTCCCCCAAGGAGGTTATGCTTTCTATCAAAACAGATTTGTCTGTTTGCTGCGATTTGTTTGTTTGTCTGTATGTATGTATGCAGGATTACGCAAAAAAAAAAAAAAAAAAAAATTCAACAGCCCTCTTTTTATGAAACTTGGTGGCAAGGTGTAGCGTGGGATAAACCCATTAAATTCTGGGGCGGCTCTGACTCATGGGGCGTCTTGACTAATTTAGTTTCACTTTCAGTACCCTTGAAGCGCTTGAAGAACAAATGCACATTGCTGCTGATATGCACCATGCACTGAGAGAAACAACCCCTCTCTCTGTTTGAGGAGAACCCTGACTGTGACGCAGTCAGTGTGAGTGTGTTACTGACCTATCTCGGCGAGCAGCACCTCTGCGTTGTGGCGGTGCCCGGTGCCCTGGTAGACGAGGCCGATGCCAACCACGGCTGCCACCTGGACACTGTGCGGCACGTCCAGCTCGGTAGAAGTGGGTGGCAGCAGTGCGGGGATGTGGATGCTGAGCAGCCGTGTGATGGACATGTCCATGGTGCCCAGCTTGGCAGCAGACACTCCCAGCAGCAGGCCGATGCTGGTCATCTCATGGCCCTGTCAAGCACAGGAGAGGACATGAATCATTAAGAAAGGTCACCAACACACACTTGAATAAACATAATACAACAGAATACAAATTGTATTTTTGTCTGTTGATGTGGTTACATGCAAACAACTAGACTTCAGTTTTATTATACTCTTTACTACAATAAAAAAAGTAATGTAAATTGTGTTTGGATTGAAATCCAATTTTATAAAACACGAAAAAATAACCTGGTGCATTCAATTTCAATCTGATTAGATCCACCAATACTCCGATTTTAGTTGAAGTTTATTATGATCCCTCAGTGAAGATGTATCACCATGGAATCAGATTTTCACAAGTTCGCTTAGCATGTAAACTGGAATATTCCATATTCTGATAATTGGTGCTTTAGTCAGATTATTCTGCACATGTAACCACACTATGTGCCATTTCTCAGCTCTACAACAACGAATAATACATAATTATGCCCATATATGGCATTAACTATATTTATCACCCGGAGAGAAGAAATACTCTTTTCTGATTGGCTGGTGGGGTGGCTATTAATTCTGAATAACGGGACACCTATGAAGTAGATCTTGTAAAAAAAAAGTCAATGTCAATGCTTATCAATATCAATGCTTATGAGTGGCAACTATAACAACCATAGGGCGATGGTTGAGCCTGGAAGCAGGCTTCGCAACAATAAAATCAACTGTAGTTAGTTAGTTAGTTTATTTTGTCCTTACATACATAGATACACAGTCATGGTTCTTCACCCACCACCCACCACCCTGCCATTACATACCCCACCCACATATATCACAACAGCACACAAACAGCACATATACATCACATTACACAGATACAAACAGGAAAACCTGTGTGTAAACAAGCTACCTGCCCATGCTATCTCTGTTATAGGGCCAAAGAAAGTTGTACAACA